>NC_090327.1:300000-600000 GCF_035084215.1 Heptranchias perlo
TCAGAACTATTTACTGTCTCGCCCAAGGGGCTAGTGGTGAGCAGGTCTCACTGACAGGACAGCTCGAAAGGATGAGAGATGGCGAGTAATATCGCTACAGAGATAGGAGAGCAGAGGTGAGGAGATTAATGAGGAGGGCAAGACTAATGTAGTAGGGCAGGCAGGCACTTACACTCCAACTAACTCAACATTCCCTGCAGTTAATTAAGGCTGTCAGGGGAATACAGTAATACCACTCCGATAATTAAAGGGATTGTGCTTCTATATCCATTAGGGTCTGTAGTAAAATTATACCAACAATTCTCATTTACTCAGCATCAATTAACCCTCTGGCCACTGGATCCACTCTGCCTGTCCCACTCACAATTCTCCCTCCCCCTCCCCTCAAGACACGAACCCTTCCATGGGCACCAGTAACCTTCACCCAAGTGCCCATTTTTCCTGTACAAACCCAGACAGCGAGTGCCTGCAGGCTAGTTGGCAAAACCAGCATCTGTCCCCTTTTCAGCAAGGTCACCGGGCAGTGATCAGGAGCAGGAACTCTGCCTGATTTCCCCTCTCTCTAACCCAGGGGTCACCGGGCAGTGATCAGGAGCAGGAACTCTGCCTGATTTCCCCTCTCTCTAACCCAGGGGTCACCGGGCAGTGATCAGGAGCAGGAACCCTGGCTGATTTCCCCCTCTCTCTAACCCAGGGGTCACTGGACAGTGATCAGGAGCGTGACCTTATGATCTCTGTTGACCCAGTGTTACACTGGGCAGTGGTTTTATCCACTAAACTATCACAGGAAACCCGGGAACTTTGTACATCCGCCCGGCTCCGGCCTCACCTCCCACAGTCTCACCCCGACCCCCGGCCTCACCCCGACCCACGGCCTCACCCCGACCCCCGGCCTCACCTCCCACAGTCTCACCCCGACCCCCAGCCTCACCCCGACCCCCACCCTCACCCCGACCCCCGGCCTCACCCCGACCCCCGGCCTCACCTCCCACGGCCTCACCCCGACCCCCACCCTCACCTCCCCCAGCCTCACCCCGACCCCCACCCTCACCTCCCCCAGCCTCACCCCGACCCCCACCCTCACCTCCCCCAGCCTCACCCCGACCCCCACCCTCACCTCCCCCAGCCTCACCCCGACCCCCACCCTCACCTCCCCCAGCCTCACCCCGACCCCCACCCTCACCTCCCACAGTCTCACCCCGACCCCCACCCTCACCTCCCACGGCCTCACCCCGACCCCCACCCTCACCTCCCACAGTCTCACCCCGACCCCCAGCCTCACCCCGACCCCCGGCCTCACCCCGACCCCCGGCCTCACCCCGACCCCCGGCCTCACCTCCCACAGTCTCACCCCGACCCCCACCCTCACCTCCCACAGTCTCACCCCGACCCCCAGCCTCACCCCGACCCCCGGCCTCACCCCGACCCCCGGCCTCACCCCGACCCCCACCCTCACCTCCCACAGTCTCACCCCGACCCCCAGCCTCACCCCGACCCCCGGCCTCACCCCGACCCCCGGCCTCACCCCGACCCCCGGCCTCACCCCGACCCCCGGCCTCACCCCGACCCCCACCCTCACCTCCCACGGCCTCACCCCGACCCCCAGCCTCACCCCGACCCCCGGCCTCACCCCGACCCCCGGCCTCACCCCGACCCCCGGCCTCACCCCGACCCCCACCCTCACCCCGACCCCCGGCCTCACCCCGACCCCCGGCCTCACCCCGACCCCCGGCTTCACCCCAACCTCACCTCCCACGGCCTCACCCCGACCCCCGGCCTCACCTCCCACAGCCTCACCCCGACCCCCGGCCTCACCTCCCACAGCTTCACCCTGACCCCCGGCCTCACCTCCCACAGCCTCACCCCGACCCCCGGCCTCACCTCCCACAGCTTCACCCTGACCCCCGGCCTCACCTCCCACAGTCTCACCCCGACCCCCGGCCTCACCTCCCACGGCCTCACCCCGACCCCCGGCCTCACCTCCCACAGTCTCACCCCGACCCCCGGCCTCACCTCCCACAGTCTCACCCCGACCCCCGGCCTCACCTCCCACGGCCTCACCCCGACCCCCGGCCTCACCTCCCACGGCCTCACCCTGACCCCCGGCCTCACCTCCCACAGTCTCACCCCGACCCCCGGCCTCACCTCCCACGGCCTCACCCTGACCCCCGGCCTCACCTCCCACAGTCTCACCCCGACCCCCGGCCTCACCTCCCACGGCCTCACCCCGACCCCCGGCCTCACCTCCCACAGTCTCACCCCGACCCCCGGCCTCACCTTGACCCCCACCCTCACCTCCCACAGTCTCACCCCGACCCCCGGGTGATCACTCAATACTGAAGTATAAGAGCAGCAGAGTAGCTAACTGTGAGCACCAAACAGTTTAATGCATTTACAACGTTCTTTGATTTAAATCATTAAAAGTCGCCTCATTAGTTTTTATTCTGATGTAAAAGCATTGGTCTTTGTTTGCAGCAGGTGTGAATTGTGACCAGTCTGATATTGTACATCGAGAGTGACAGATTAAGTACAAGGCACCTCTGCCCCTGTTATCAGAGAGAGGAGACGGTCACCCCTCGGGACTGACCAGGCCAGAGCACTGATCCTAGAGGTGAATGGACGGTGTCTGATCCACTGCAACTAGAATCATAGAAAATTACGGCACAGAAGGAGGCCACTCGGCCCATCGTGTCCATGCCAGCTGACAAGGTGATGCATTTGGGGAGGGCAAACAAGGCAAGGGAATTCACAATAAATGGGAGGATACTGAGAGGTGCAGAGGAAGAGAGGGACCTTGGATCCACAGATCCCTGAAGATAGCAGGACAGGTAGATAAGATGGTTAAGAAGGCATACGGGATACTTTCCTTTATTAGCCGAGGCCTGAAATATAAAAGCAGGGAGGTTATGCTGGAACTGTATAAAACACTGGTTAGGCCACAGCTTGAGTACTGTGTACAGTTCTGGTCACCACATTACAGGAAGGATGTAATTGCACTTGAGACACAGTTAGGCTGGGGGGCTCATTTTCGGCCGGCGCGGACACGATGGACTGAATGGCCTCCTTCTGTGCCATAAATTTTCTATGATTCTATGAAAAAGAGCTATCCAGCTTAATCCTACTTTCCCGCACTTGCTCCGTAGCCCTGTGGGTTACGGCACTTCAGGTGCTCATCCAGGTACTTTTTAAATGAGTTGAGGGTTTCTGCCTCTCCCACCCTCTCAGGCAGTGAGTTCCAGACCCCCACCACCCTATGGGTGAAAAAAGTCTCCTCAGATCCCCCCTAATCCTTCTACTAATCACTTTAAATCTATGCCCCTGGTTATTGACCTCTCTGCTAAGGGAAATAGGTCCTTCCTATTCACTCTATCGAGGCCCCTCGTAATTTTATACACCTCAATCAAATCACCCCTCAGCCTCCTCTGTTCCAAAGAAAACAACCCCAGCCTATCCAATCTTTTCTTATGGCTAAAATTCTCCAGTCCTGGCAACATCCTTTTAAATCTCCTCTGCACCCTCTCTAGTGCAATCACATCCTTCCTGTAATGTGGTGACCAGAACTGTACACAGTACTCAAGCTGTGGCCTAACTAGTGTTTTATACAGTTCCAGCATAACATCCCTGCTCTTATATTCTATGCCTCGGCTAATAAAGGAAAGTATTCCATATGCCTTTTTAACCACCTTATCGACCTGTCCTGCTACCTTCAGGGATCTGTGGACATGCACTCCAAGGTCCCTCACTTCCTCTACACCTCTCAGTACCCTCCCATTTATTGTGTATTCCCTTGCCTTGTTTGCTCTCCCCAAATGCATTACCTCACACTTCTCCGGATTGAATTCCATTTGCCACTTTTCTGCCCATCTGACCAGTCCATTGATATCTTCCTGCGGTCTACAGCTTTCCTCCTCACTATCAACCACACAGCCAATTTTTGTATCATCTGTAAACTTCTTGATCAAGCCCCCCACATTCATGTCCAAATCATTAATATATACCACAAAAAGCAAGGGACCTAGTACTGGGCCCTGCGGAACCCCACTGTAAACAGCCTTCCAGTCACAAAAACACCCGTCGACCATTACCCTTTGCTTCCTGCCACTGAGCCAATTTTGGATCCAACTTGCCACTTTCCCTTGGATCCCATCAGAGAGAGAGAGGAGTCCGTCATATTCACACCTTCCCCACTCAGGATCCAAATCACCACATCACCATCCTAAACCACAGGCTTAGCACCTCACTCAAAAACACCTCCTTTACTCACTTTTCGGTCCAATTGCAGGTTTCAATTCCAGTGAAGATAGGGTTATGTGGTAATCATTAAAACCATGGCCCAAGGGACTGACCCAAAAAGATCAGAGATCCCAGCATCATTTCTCAGTCTGTGCCCTGTTAGCAGATCTCAACAGCAGCAGTGGTTGGTCTCAGTCTCCTGGGATAGTCGGCCTCACTGCCCCTGCGATGGTTGGCCTCAGTGCCCCTGGTAAGTTGGCCTCACTGCCCCTGGGATAGTTGGCCTCAGTCCCCTGGGATAGTTGGTCTCAGTCCGCTGGGATAGTTGGCCTCAGTCCCCTGGGATAGTTGGCCTCAGTCCCTTGGGATAGTTGGCCTCAGTGCCCCTGCGATGGTTGGCCTCACTGCCCCTGCGATGGTTGGCCTCACTGCCCCTGCGATGGTTGGCCTCAGTCCCCTGGGATAGTTGGCCTCAGTCCCCTGGGATAGTTGGCCTCACTGCCCCTGGGATAGTTGGCCTCAGTCCCCTGGGATAGTTGGCCTCAGTGCCCCTGCGATGGTTGGCCTCAGTGCCCCTGGGATAGTTGGTCTCAGTCCCCTGGGATAGTTGGCCTCACTGCCCCTGGGATAGTTGGCCTCAGTCCCCTGGGATAGTTGGCCTCAGTGCCCCTGCGATGGTTGGCCTCAGTGCCCCTGGGATAGTTGGCCTCAGTCCCCTGGGATAGTTGGCCTCACTGCCCCTGGGATAGTTGGTCTCAGTCCCCTGGGATAGTTGGCCTCAGTCCCCTGGTAAGTTGGCCTCACTGCCCCTGGGATAGTTGGTCTCAGTCCCCTGGGATAGTTGGCCTCAGTCCCCTGGGATAGTTGGCCTCAGTGCCCTGGGATAGTTGACCTCACTGCCCCTGGGATAGTTGGCCTCAGTCCCCTGGGATAGTTGGTCTCAGTCCCCTGGGATAGTTGGCCTCACTGCCCCTGGGATAGTTGGTCTCAGTCCCCTGGGATAGTTGGTCTCAGTCCCCTGGGATAGTTGGCCTCAGTGCCCCTGCGATGGTTGGCCTCAGTGCCCCTGGGATAGTTGGTCTCAGTCCCCTGGGATAGTTGGTCTCAGTCCCCTGGGATAGTTGGTCTCAGTCCCCTGGGATAGTTGGTCTCAGTCCCCTGGGATAGTTGGTCTCAGTCCCCTGGGATAGTTGGTCTCAGTCCCCTGGGATAGTTGGTCTCAGTCCCCTGGGATAGTTGGCCTCACTGCCCCTGCGATAGTTGGCCTCACTGCCCCTGGGATAGTTGGCCTCAGTGCCCCTGGGATAGTTGGTCTCAGTGCCCCTGGGATAGTTGGAGAGTGACCAGTGTGTATGGAGCTTACCCCAGTGAGAATCATAGAATGATAGGAATTTACAGCACAGAAGGAGGCCAATTGGCCCATCGTGTCTGTGCCAGCTTAATCCCACTTTCCAGCTCTTGGTCCGTAGCCCTGCAGGTCACGGCTCTTCAGGTGCACATCCAGGTACTTTTTAAATGAGTTGAGGGTTTCTGCCTCTCCCACCCTCTCAGGCAGTGAGTTCCAGACCCCCACCACCCTCTGGGTGAAAACATTTCTCCTCAGCTCCCCTCTAATCCTTCTACCAATCACTTTAAATCTGTGCCCCCTGGTTATTGACCTCTCTGCTAAGGGAAATAGGTCTTTTCTATCGACTCTATCGAGGCCCCTCATAATTTTATATACCTCAATTAAATCTCCCCTCAGCCTCCTTTGTTCCAAAGAACAACCCCAGCCTATCCAATCTTTCCTCATAGCTAAAATTCTCCAGTCATGGCAACATCCTCGTAAATCTCCTCTGCACCCTCTCTAGTGCAGTCACATCTTTCCTATAATGTGGTGACCAGAACTGTACACAGTACTCAAGCTGTGGCCTAACCAGTGTTTTATACAGTTCTAGCATAACCTCCCTGCTTTTATATTCTATGTCTCGGCTAATAAAGGAAAGTATCCCGTTTGCCTTTTTAACCACCTTATCGACCTGTCCTGCTACCTTCAGGGATCTGTGGACTTGCACTCCAAGGTCCCTCACTTCCTCTACACCTCTCAGTATCCTCCCATTTATTGTGTATTCCCTTGCCTTGTTTGCTCTCCCCAAATGCATTACCTCACACTTCTCCGGATTGAATTCCATTTGCCACTTTTCTGCCCACCTGACCAGTCCATTGATATCTTCCTGCAGTCTACAGCTTTCCTCCTCACTATCAACCACACAGCCAATTTTTGTATCATCTGCAAACTTCTTAATTACGCCCCTTACATTTAAGTCTAAATCATTGATATATACCACAAAAAGCAAGGGACCGAGTACTGAGCCCTGCGGAACCCCACTGGAAACAGCCTTCCAGTCACAAAAACACCCGTCGACCATTACCCTTTGCTTCCTGCCACTGAGCCAATTTTGGATCCAACTAACCACTTTCCCTTGGATCCCATGGGCTTGTACTTTTTTGACCAATCTGCCGTGTGGAGAGTCAGTGTTTACAGGAGGGGAGAGTGACCAGTGACCAGTGTGTGTGGAGTGTATCCCAGTGAGAGTCGGAACTTTACTCACTCAATATCCTACAGCGGGGATCAGGGTTTGGAGCTTACCTGGTCAATATCTTAATTCTACAGTCACTGACATGCTCGTCCCATCAGCCCATTTAATGAACTAATTCGTAGAACAAACACACTGGATATAAATTGAAGAACTCGAAGGTTTTCTCTCCACTTTGTGGCTATTTAGAAAGAAATTAGCCTTGTTTGGTGCCTTGTTACACTGAAGGATCAGGGTTGAACGGGTCTCTAATAGGATTCCAGATTGAGAGCTGAAATATAGAACGGAGATGAGAAAGCTATCTTTTAAACATGACAGCCACTGACAACTGGAATTCCTCAGCAGCGTTTAACGTAAATAGCTGGTACAAAGTGTGTGGCTCCACTAATGTCTGTGTGTCCCCTGGCACCCAGACACGTCCATCTAAACTATTACAGTGACAGATCTGTGACTCAGTCCCGCAGGATCCCGGGGCAGTACCGAGGGTCAGAGTTAACACCGTAATTGTGTCGTTAATTACCAGCATGACATTATTTCAAACCGCCAGCTCGAGCTCCTGACACCGACCTCATCTGTCACAAAATCAGATGAATAAATGTATAATCAGCTCGACCGCATGCTCTCTGAACTCAATCTGCTCAGAGAAAAGAGCAGAGCTGAAAGCAAGTGTGATATGCCCCCTACGATCACACAGCACATCCACTGGGTGCCTGTGTAAATTTGTGTGTGTGTGTGTGTGTGTGTGTGTGCGTGCACGCATGTGTCTGACGGGTCGCTCCAATTCAGTGTGTGTGCAAGGAGGGCTCTTCGATTCAGTGTGTGTGCAAGGAGGGCTCTTCGATTCAGTGTGTGTGCAAGGAGGGCTCTTCGATTCAGTAAGTGTGCGAGGAAGTCTCTTCGATTCAGTAAGTGTGCGAGGAAGTCTCTTCGATTCAGTAAGTGTGCGAGGAGGTCCCTCCGATTCAGCGAGTGTGCAAGGAGGTGTCTCCAATTGGGCAAGTGTGCAAGGAGCACTCTTCGATTCAGCGAGCGTGCAAGGAGGGTTCTCCGATTCAGTGAGTGTGCAAGGGGGGCTCTCTGATTCAGCAAGCGAGCAAGGAGCGCTCTCTAATTCAGTGAGTGTGCAAGGGGGGGCTCTCTCAGCGAGCGTGCAAAGAGCGCTCTCCGATTCGGACGGTGTGCGAGGAGGGCTCCCCGATTTGGTGAGTGTGCAAGCAGGGCTCCCTGATTCAGTTTTGAAAGATGCGGTGAGAAGGGGGGATTGAGGGATAGGGTGAGTAGGTGGGATTGAGGGATAGGGTGAGAAGGGGGGATTGAGGGATAGGGTGAGTGGGCGGGATTGAGGGATAGGGTGAGAAGGGGGGATTGAGGGATAGGGTGAGTGGGCGGGATTGAGGGATAGGGTGAGTAGGTGGGATTGAGGGATAGGGTGAGAAGGGGGGATTGAGGGATAGGGTGAGTGGGCGGGATTGAGGGATAGGGTGAGTAGGTGGGATTGAGGGATAGGGTGAGAAGGGGGGATTGAGGGATAGGGTGAGAAGGAGGGATTGAGGGATAGGGTGAGAAGGAGGGATTGAGGGATAGGGTGAGTGGGCGGGATTGAGGGATAGGGTGAGTGGGTGGGATTGAGGGATAGGGTGAGTGGGCGGGATTGAGGGATAGGGTGAGAAGGAAGGATTGAGGGATAGGGTGAGAAGGAGGGATTGAGGGATAGGGTGAGAAGGAGGGATTGAGGGATAGGGTGAGAAGGATGTAGCTCAGTGGGGATGTAGCTCAGTGGAAGAGCGCATGCTTTGCATGTATGAGGCCCCGGGTTCAATCCCCGGTATCTCCAAACAAGTTAAATTTCAAATTTTTCCTCACAACATTCAAGAAGCATTTGGATGAGCACTTGAAATGCCATAGCATACAAGGCTACGGACCAAATGCTGGAATATGGGATTAGAGTAGACAGGGCTGATGGCTGGCGCGGACACGATGGGCCGAAGGGCCTCTATCCGTGCTGTATGACTCTATGACTCTAAGGAGGGATTGAGGGATAGGGTGAGAAGGAGGGATTGAGGGATAGGGTGAGAAGGAGGGATTGAGGGATAGGGTGAGAAGGAGGGGAGGTGGGACTGAGTGGTAAAAGCCGTTTCCTTTTCCTAAAAACCCTCCTGTTCTCACCACCCAACCCGGTGCCACATCCCAGCGCTGATCAGGCTGCAAAGGAGAAATGAACCTTTGCTGAGTACTCTGGCCCGAGACCCCACTCAGTGCGACTCCGATACCAGAGCAGGGTCAGGGATAGCTCCCTCCCACAGGCAGTTGGGCGACTGCCTTCCATCCAGCATTGTACATCTAACCCTAAGTAGGATCGTGCAGACGCGCAACGGTTACACAGACTGTGGAGAAAGCTGCCCAGTCGCCAAGGCATCTTCATTCAGATAATTATCTCCATCGATTACTTACAGACAAGATTAATAGGATCACCCGCTTAGGCTGGCAGTTATTGAGGCTTAAATGAAACAGTTAGAGAAAAGTACCAAGCAGAATTTTCAGAAGGCCTTTGATAAAGTCCCACATAAGAGGTAAGTTTGCAAAATTAAAGCACATGGGATTGGTGGTAATATACTGGCATGGATTGAAAATTGGTTAACAGACAGGAAACAGAGAGTAGGAATAAATGGGTCTTTTTCGGGGTGGCAGGCAGTGACTAGTGGGGTACCGCAGGGATCAGTGCTTGGGCCCCAGCTATTCACAATATGTATCAATGATTTGGATGAGGGAACTGAATGTAATATTTCCAAGTTTGCTGACGACACAAAACTAGGTGGGATCGTGAATTGTGAGGAGGATGCAAAGAGGCTTCAAGGCGATTTAGACAAGTTGAGTGAGTGGGCAAATACATGGCAGATGCAGTATAATGTGGATAAATGTGAAGTTATCCACTTCGGAAGGAAAAACAGAAAGGCAGAGTATTATTTAAATGGTAATAGATTGGGAAATGTTGATGTACAAAAGGACCTGGGTGTCCTTGTACACCAGTCACTGAAAGCGAGCATTCAGGTGCAGCAAGCAGTTAGGAAGGCGAATGGTATGTTGGCCTTCATTGCAAGAGGATTTGAGTACAGGAGCAAGGATATCTTACTGCAGTTATACAGGGCCTTGGTGAGACCGCACCTGGAGTATTGTCTGCAATTTTGGTCTCCTTAACTAAGAAAGGATATACTTGCCATAGAGGGAGTGCAGCGAAGGTTCACCAGACTGATTCCTGGGATGGCAGAACTATCGTATGAGGAGAGGTTGGGTCGACTCGGCCTGTATTCACTCAAGTTTAGAAGAATGAGAGGGGATCTCATTGAAACATATAAAATTCTGACAGGGCTAGACAGACTGGATGCAGGGAGGAAGTTTCCCCTGGCTGGGGGATCCAGGACGAGGGGTCACAGTCTCAGGATAAGGGGTAGGACATTTAGGACTGAGATGAGGAGAGATTTCTTCACTCAGAGGGTGGTGAACCTGTGGAATTCTCTACCACAGGAGGCTGTGGAGGCCAAGTCACTGAATATATTTAAGAAGGAGCTAGATAGATTTCTAGACACAAAGGGCATCAAGGGGTATGGGAAGAGAGCAGGAATATGGTATTGAGATAGAGGATCAGCCATGACCATATTGAATGGGGGAGCAGGCTCGAAGGGCTGAATGGCCTACTCCTGCTCCTATGTTCTTTGTTTCGATGTTTCTAAAGTGTCAAGCAGCCTCCCCGACACTGCAAGTTCTGCTGATGATTAAGTCCACGGGTACAGACATCCCCAAACTTGCTGCGACAGAATTAATCTTTCACTTATAAAATCTGTTCTTGGGATGTGGGCATCGCTGGCGAGGCCGGCATTTATTGCCCATCCCTAGTTGCACCTTGAGAAGGTGGTGGTGAGCCGCCTTCTTGAACCGCTGCAGTCGGTGTGGTGAAGGGGCTCCCATTATGTTATCTGTCCTTTTTTGAGTGTGTGGGGAGTGGAATTGTCAGAGCCGATGTTGCACATGGCAGGACTCCTGAGAGGACAGGTACTTCCATTGAGCAGGAATATTCTGCTCATTGCAATCCACCTATATTGAGCTGTAATTTAATGAGAAGGACAGTACCACAGCAAGATAGAAAGACAGACTTGCATTTTATACAGTGCTTTTCACAACCTCAGGATGTCTCAAAGCACTTTACAGCCAATGAAGTATTTTTGAAGTGTAGGCACTGTTGTAATGTAGGAAATGCAGCAGTCAATTTGTCACAGCAAGATCCCACAAACAGCAATGAGATAAATGATCAGATCATCCGTTTTTGGTGATATTGTTTGAGGGATAAATATTAGCCAGGACACCGGGGAGAACTCCCCTGATCTTCTTCATAATAGTGCCGTGGGATCTTTTATGTCCACCTGAGAGGGCAGACGAGGCCTCGGTTTAATGGCTCATCCAAAAGATGATTAGTCCATCGGAACCCTCTCTTTCCAATAACTGGTCGCCTGGAATAAAGTTTTGATGGCAGTGTGTTTCAGAAGATGTGTCTGGATACTGGCAGAAGACAGGACGGTGCAATCCTCTGCCTATAGCTGAAAGGCCGATGTATACAAGTAGTTATAGTTACAGTTATAGCACCGGATTCTCAGAGTCCCACACCAGAGGGACACGGTTTTATTGTGAGCCCCGAGCTCTGCTAATGTCTATACGGATATGTTTCTGCTGATACCTCACTGCAATTTGCAAATGATTTTGTTTACCCTGTAGAGTTTGAACCAGGTTTAATATTTCTCTGTGTGTAGAGATAACCGTGCGAGACAGGGTAGGTCTCCTACTCCAAGATTCCTCAGTATCCTCTCGCGGAGAACCACACGCGCTCCTGCTCACAATTATCGGGAGCCTCCTTTCCCTGAACTCACCAGTTTTTTTTTATTCGTTCATGGGATGTGGGCATTGCTGGCAAGGCCGGCATTTATTGCCCATCCCTAATTGCCCTTGAGAAGGTGGTGGTGAGCCGCCTTCTTGAACCGCTGCAGTCCGTGTGGTGAAGGTTCTCCCACAGTGCTGTTAGGAAGGGAGTTCCAGGATTTTGACCCAGCGACGATGAAGGAACGGCGATATATTTCCAAGTCGGGATGGTGTGTGACTTGGAGGGGAACGTGCAGGTGGTGTTGTTCCCATGTACCTGCTGCCCTTGTCCTTCTAGGTGGTAGAGGTCGCGGGTTTGGGAGGTGCTGTCGAAGAAGCCTTGGCGAGTTGCTGCAGTGCATCCTGTGGATGGTACACACTGCAGCCACAGTGCACCGGTGGTGAAGGGAGCGAATGTTTAGGGTGGTGGATGGGGTGCCAATCAAGCGGGCTGCTTTGTCCTGGATGGTGTCAAGCTGCTTGAGTGTTGTTGGAGCTGCACTCATCCAGGCAAGTGGAGAGTATTCCATCACACTCCTGACTTGTGCCTTGTAGATGGTGGAAAGGCTTTGGGGAGTCAGGAGGTGAGTCACTCGCCACAGCATACCCAGCCTCTGACCTGCTCTTGTAGCCACAGTATTTATATGGCTGGTTCAGTTAAGTTTCTGGTCAATGGTGACCCCCAGGATGTTGATGGTGGGGGATTTGGCGATGGTAATGCCATTGAATGTCAAGGGGAGGTGGTTAGACTCTCTCTTGTTGGAGATGGTCATTGCCTGGCACTTGTCTGGCGCGAATGTTACTTGCCACTTATCAGCCCAAGCCTGGATGTTGTCCAGGTCTTGCTGCATGCAGGCTCAGACTGCTTCATTATCTGAGGGGTTGCGAATGGAACTGAACACTGTGCAGTCATCAGCGAACATCCCCATTTCTGACCTTATGATGGAGGGAAGGTCATTGATGAAGCAGCTGAAGATGGTTGGGCCTAGGACACTGCCATCTGCACCTGCACAAACATAGACACAATGCTCACAACAGCTGACCCTCACACACAGGGTCACAACAGCTGACCCTCACACACAGGGTCACAACAGCTGACCCTCACACACAGGGTCACAACAGCTGACCCTCATACACACGGTCACAACAGCTGACCCTCATACACACGGTCACAACAGCTGACCCTCATACACACGGTCACAACAGCTGACCCTCATACACACGGTCACAACAGCTGACCCTCATACACACGGTCACAACAGCTGACCCTCACACACACAGGGTCACAATAGCTGACCCTCACACACAGGGTCACAATAGCTGACCCTCACACACAGGGTCACAATAGCTGACCCTCACACACAGGGTCACAATAGCTGACCCTCACACACAGGGTCACAACAGCTGACCCTCACACACAGGGTCACAATAGCTGACCCTCACACACAGGGTCACAATAGCTGACCCTCACACACAGGGTCACAATAGCTGACCCTCACACACAGGGTCACAATAGCTGACCCTCACACACACACAGGGTCACAATAGCTGACCCTGGCACATGCCATACGCGACCCTTATGTGGCCCACAAATTACCAGATTTATTGAATTCACATCTTGGCACAGTGGGATTTGAACTCACAACCTGCTGATTGCCAATCCAGGACCAGAACCACTAGGCTACTGTACCCTAATTGGATGAAAAATATCTACAGATACCACTTAAGCACAGTACAGCACCTTATATTCCTGGGGCGCATCTCAGGCCAAACTTCACCATCAACATGCAAGAATCATCGAATCATACAACACAGGAGGAGGCCATTCGGCCCATCGTGCCTGTGCCGCCTCTTTGAAAGAGCTATCCAATTAGTCCCACTCCCCTGCTCTTTTCCCAGAGCCCTGTAAATGTTTTCCCTTCAAGTATTTCTCCAATTCCCTTTTGAAAGTTATTATTGAATCTGCTTCCACCGCCCTTTCAGGCAGCGCATTCCAGATCAGAACAACTCGCTGCGTAAAAAAATGTTTCCTCATGTCGCCTCTGGATCTTTTGCTGATTACCTTAAATCTGTGTCCTCTGGTTACCGACCCTTAGGATCATAGAATCATAGAAAGCTACACAGAAGGAGGCCATTCGGCCCATCGTGTTTGTGCTGGCCGAAAAAGAGCTATCCAGCTTAATCCCACTTTGCAGCACTGTAGCCCTGTGGGTTACGGCACTTCAGGTGCACATCCAAGTACTTTTTAAATGAGTTGAGGGTTTCTGCCTCTCCCACCCTCTCAGGCAGTGAGTTCCAGACCCCCACCACCCTCTGCATGAAAAATTTTTTCCTCAGCTCCCCTCTAATCCTTCTACCAATCACTTTAAATCTATGTCCCCTGGTCACTGACCCCTCTGCTAAGGGAAATAGGTCCTCCCTATCCACTCTATCCAGTCCCCTCATAATTTAATACACCTCAATTAAATCTCCCCTCAGCCTCCTTTGTTCCAAAGAAAACAACCCCAGCCTGTCCAATCTTTTCTCATAGCCACTTTCTGCCACTAGAAACAATTTCTTCTTATTTACTCTGTCAGAAGCAGTTTCAATTCAGTGCAGGACAGAGAACCTGACAGGCCTGACCCGGCCAGTCAGTTTAACCTCAGTGGTGGGAAACGATAATACGATAATCCGGGACAGAATTAACGGTCACTTGGACGAGTGTGGATTGATTAGGGAAAGCCAGCACGGATTTGTTAAAAGCAAATCGTGTTTAACTAACCTGATTGAGTTTTTTGATGAGGTAACAGAGAGGGTCGATGAGGGCAATGCGGTGGATGTGGTGTATGTGGACTTTCAAAAGGTGTTTGATAAAGTGACGCATAATAGGCTTATCATCAAGATTGCGGTCCATGGAATAAAGGGGGCAGTAGCAACATGGATACAGAATTGGTTAAGTGACAGGAAGCAGAGAGTAGCGGTGAACGGTTGTTTTTCGATCTGGAGGGAGGTGTACAGTGGTGTTCCCCAGGGGTCAGTGCTGGGACCACTGCTTTTTTTGATATATATTAATGACTTGGACTTGGGTGTACAGGGCACAATTTCAAAATTTGCAGAAGACACCAAACTTGGGAGTGTAGTGAACAGTGAGGAGGATAGTGATAGACTTCAAGAGGATATAGACAGGCTGACAGGATGGGCGGACACATGGCAGATGAAACTTAACGCAGCGAAGTGTGAAAAGATACATTTTGGCAGGAAGAACGAGGAGAGGCAATATAAACTAGAGGGCACAATTCTAAAGGGGGTACAGGAACAGAGAGATCTGGGGGTATATGTGCACAAATCGTTGAAGGTGACAAGGCAGGTTGAGAAAGTGATTAAAAAAGCATACGGGATCCTGGGCTTTATAAATAGAGGCATAGAGTACAAAAGTATGGAAGTCATGATGAACCTTTATAAAACACTAGTTCACCCACAACTGGAGTATTGTGTCCAGTTCTGGGCATCGCACTTTAGGAAAGATGTGAAGGCCTTAGAGAGGGTGCAGAAGAGATTTATTATAATGCTTCCAGGAATGATGGACTTTAGTTATGTGGATAGACTGGAGAAACTGGGGTTGTTCTCCTTAGAGCAGAGACGATTAAGAGAAGATTTGATCGAAGTGTTCAAAATCATGATGGGTTTAGATAAAGTAAATAAAGAGAAACTCTTCCCATTGGTGGAAGGGTCGTGAACCAGAGAACACAAATTTAAGGTGATTGGCAAAAGAACCAAAGGCGGCATGAGGAAAAACTTTTTTACGCAGCGAGTTATGATCTGGAATGCGCTGCCTGAAAGGGTGATGGAAGCAGATTCAATCGTGGTTTTCAAAAAGGAATTGGATAAATACTTGAAGGGAAAAAATTCGCTGGGCTACGGGGAAAGAGTGGGAGAGCGGGACTAATTGGATTGCTCTCACAAAGAGCTGGCACAGGTTTGATGGGCTGAATGGCCTCCTTCTGTGCTGTAACCATTCTATGATTCTAACACTGGGACCCATGTTGCTGCATTGAGCAGCGTGCTCGTCTCCTGTACGTGTCTGCGCTGCGCTGCGTGGGACCTGTGCGTGTACCTGCTGCTGTCCTGGCTCGGTTTGATCAGCCCCTGCGCCGAGTCTTCCCACACACTGTTGGCCATGGAGTTTCCGATTGCCGTCATCACCATGATGAGCTCGACAGGCCAGTCGTCCAGGTCAAGGGAACGCACTCGCGTCAGGTGCGTGCCCAGATTCCGGTGGATGCCGGAACATTCTATGCAGATCAGGGCTCCAAGGTTCAAGCTTGCCCAGTCAGGATCTGTGAGAGAAGTGTGGAGACATTCACATGTCACTGGCATTCAAGATCTGTACAAGCAAGCACAGCGCACCAGTCCCCTGCATCAGTGGCCCAGCGTCGCTTCAGACAGTCAGCTCAATACAGTGACCCTGAGATTGAGGTCAGCCAGGATTCCGCCCATTCAGACTGGTCGTTAAATTCAGGTTCGAGGAGTGCCCTCTGCAGATCTTCCATCTGCCCCCTGACATCGAGGTCGGGGAATGTTCCCAGGCTACTCTGGCAAATTCCTCCCTCTATGCCCCGAGAGGCCTCAGTGAAACTCATGCCATTTAGGACCTGACCTGAGTCCCTTTGAGGCCTCCTGATGGCCCCAAACCTTTACTGGAGCAAGGAGATCGATTGCGGAGTGGACCCAGTACCGTCTCTAGTCAGAACAGCTCCAAGTCCTGCACTGTGGGCCTCGCTGCAGTCCTGCACTGTGGGCCTCGCTGCAGTCCTGCACTGTGGGCCTTGCTGCAGTCCTGCACTGTGGGCCTCGCTGCAGTCCTGCACTGTGGGCCTCGCTGCAGTCCTGCAGTGTGGGCCTCGCTACAGTCCTGCACTGTGGGCCTCGCTGCAGTCCTGCACTGTGGGCCTTGCTGCAGTCCTGCACTGTGGGCCTCGCTGCAGTCCTGCACTGTGGCCTCGCTGCAATCCTGCATTGTGGGCCTCGCTACAGTCCTGCACTGTGGGCCTCACTACAGTCCTGCACTGTGGGCCTCGCTACAGTCCTGCACTGTGGGCCTCGCTACAGTCCTGCACTGTGGGGCTCAGCGCCGTCCTCCACCCTGGGGCTCAGTGCCGTCCTCCACCCTGGGGCTCAGTGCCGTCCTCCACCCTGGGGCTCAGCGCCGTCCTCCACCCTGGGGCTCAGAGCCGTCCTCCACCCTGGGGCTCAGCGCTGACCTGTACAATACTCACTCGGTGTGTCACAGTCAACGCAGAAGCTGTTCCCTCGCACATTCCGAATTGATTGGATGGCAATGGCATCACTCTGGCTTCCCAACCGAGACTGAAAAAATCAGAGAACAAATATTATTTACTGCACACAGCGGTTGTTTTCATTGAACAGTCGTACAGGTGAACAGAAACAAAATGTGTTTAGGAACATGCAGTCCAACATCCCATTCTTTTTTCAAACATTAGCCCCACCATCTCCCCATATCCCTAAATCCCACCTACCCACCTTCTCCCCATATCCCTCAATCCCACCTACCCATCATCTCCCCATATCCCTCAATCCCACCTACCCACCGTCTCCCCATATCCCTAAATCCCACCTACCCACCTTCTCCCCATATCCCTCAATCCCACCTACCCACCTTCTCCCCATATCCCTCAATCCCACCTACCCACCGACTCCCCATATCCCTCAATCCCACCTACCCACCGTGTCCCCATATCCCTCAATCCCACCTACCCACCATGTCCCCATATCCCTCAATCACACCTACCCACCGTCTCCCCATATCCCTAAATCCCACCTACCCACCGTCTCCCCATATCCTTAAATCCCACCATCTCACCTTATCCCTAAATCCCACCTACCCACCGTCTCCCCATATCTCTCAATCCCACCTACCCACCTTCTCCCCATATCCCTCAATCCCACCTACCCACCGTCTCCCCATATCCTTAAATCCCACCTACCCAACGTCTCCCCATATCCTTAAATCCCACCTACCCACCGTCTCCCCATAACCCTCAATCCCACCTACCCACCTTCTCCCCAGATCCCTCAATCCCACCTACCCACCTTCTCCCCATATCCCTCAATCCCACCTACCCACTGTCTCCCCATATCCTTCAATCCCACCTACCCACCTTCTCCCCATATCCCTCAATCCCACCTACCCACTGTCTCCCCATATCCCTCAATCCCACCTACCCACCGTCTCCCCATATCCTTCAATCCCACCTACCCACCTTCTCCCCATTTCCCTCAATCCCACCAACGCACCTTCTCCCCAGATCCCTCAATCCCACCTACCCACCTTCTCCCCATATCCCTCAATCCCACCTACCCACTGTCTCCCCATATCCTTCAATCCCACCTACCCACCTTCTCCCCATATCCCTCAATCCCACCTACCCACCATCTCCCCATATCCCTAAATCCCACCTACCCACCGTCTCTCCATATCTCTCAATCCCACCGACCCACCTTCTCCCCATATCCCTCAATCCCACCTAACCACCGTCTGCCCATATCCTTAAATCCCACCTACCCACCGTCTCCCCATATCCTTAAATCCCACCTACCCACCCTCTCCCCATATCCCTAAATCCCACCTACCCACCGTCTCCCCATATCCCTCAATCCCACCTACCCACCCTCTCCCCATATCCCTAAATCCCACCTACCCACCGTCTCCCCATATCCCTCAATCCCACCTACCCACCTTCTCCCCATATCCCTCAATTCCACCTCCCCATCATCTCCCCATATCCCTAAATTCTACCTACCCACCGTCTCCCCATATCCTTAAATCCCACCTACCCACCATATCCCTAAATCCCACCTACCCACCTTCTCCCCATATCCCCATAGATTGCAGAACTCTGAGGTACAGAAGGATCTGGGTGTCCTCGTACATGAATCACAAAAAGTTAATATGCAGGTACAGCAAGTGATTAGGAAGGCAAATGGAAAGTTGTCATTTATTGCAAGGGGAATGGAATATAAAAGTAGAGATGTTTTGCTACAGTTGTACAGGGCATTGGTGAGACCACATCTAGAATACTGTGTGCAGTTTTGGTCTCCTTATTTAAGAAAGGACATAATGGCTTTGGAGGCGGTTCAGAGAAGGTTCACTCGACTGATTCCTGGGATGAGGGGGTTATCTTATGAGGAAAGGTTGGACAAGTTGGGCCTGTATACACTGGAGTTTAGAAGAATGAGAGGTGATCTTATTGAAACATATAAGATCTTGAGGGGACTCGAAGGGGTAGATGCTGAGAGGATGTTTCCCCTTGTGGGAGAGACTAGAACTAGGGGACCCAGTTTAAAAATAAGGGGTCTCCCATTTAAGACGGAGATGAGGAGAAATTTTTTCTCTCAGAGGGTCGTGAGTCTGTGGAACTCCCTTCCCCAGAGAGCGGTGGAGGCAGGGTCATTGAATATTTTTAAGGCTGAGTTCGATAGATTCCTGATTAACAAGGGAGTCAAAGGTTATAGTCGGTAGATGGGAAAGTAGGGTTGAGGTCACAATCAGATCAGCCATGATCTTATCAAATGGCAGAGCAGGCTCGAGGGGCTGAATGGCCTACTCCTGCTCTTAATTCGTATGTACATATGTTCGTATGTATCCCTCAATCCCACCTACCCACCCTCTCACTATCTCCCTTAGTGCCTTCTTTCTCTAGAAATAAATCTAATTGTCTCTTCCCATTTACAATATCAACTCCAAGGTCCTTCCCTACTAATTTATTCCACCACTCGATCTACCTTTGGGTGAAAAGAATCTCCTAACTTACCTTCTAAGTCCCAATATCCTCAGTATTAATTGGTGTCGCTGGGATTTCACCACTTCAGCACAGTGGGTGTTTTGCCTGGATCGATTTTGTTCATTTTTTTCAGAACAGCCGAAGCTGCCTGATTAAAAGAATATTAAAATTAAACTCTTTATCACTGCCTGACACAGGCCTCTGTACATCAGGTTGCTGTCAGCTCTAATAATACCACCTGCGAGCATGCTGTCCCCGGGCCAGGCCCGGTCTGTGTGGCTGGCAGAAGCAGCAAATGGAATTTGCTCTGAGTGGGACAACCCTGTCGTGTATTGGAGGGAGAGTGTAAACAGCAGCAATATGTGCCCACTAACTGGACAACCCCCATTACAGGAGGGAGTCTCTCTGATTCAGGGACTGGTATCACTTATTCCTGCATTTGAGAGCGAGTAGAACAGTGGTCAGGCTGGGATTGGTCTCTCACTCGAGGAGCCCCAGGCCAGCCACTGAGGCAGCACAAAGTGTCCAATCTTTAGCAAGGCAGCAGCGACTGGTCATTGTGAAACACTTGCACTGAGGCACAAGACACCCCATTGTACCTGAGCGCCCAGCACCCAGTGATGAAAACATGACGTCCCTCAGTCCGGTCACAGCTTCCCTCATGCCAAGCTGTCGTTCTCTCTGTCCCATGCATACCTTGTTTTTACTGCTTTCACAGGACTGCAGGCTGGCAAAGATCTGACTCTCGATCGCCAGCACCCATGATTCTCTCTCATCCGAACTCGAGGCCTCAAAATGCCAAGTCTGCCCAGTTAACGACACAATAACAAACTCATAGGATTCCTCCACATCTGTAAAATAGAAAGACAGTGGGAAGGTTCGAGTAGGGCTAACAACACAGGGGACATTGAGACGGTCAAAGTTGGGGTTAACAATATAAGAGAGAGTGGCCCTGAGCTCTGGAATTCCCTCCCTAAGCCTCTCCGCCTCTCTCTCCTCCTTTAAGACCCTCCTTAAAACCTGCCTCTTTGACCAAGCTTTTAGTCACCTGTCCTAATATCATAGAATCTTACAGCACAGAAGGAGGCCATTCGGCCCGTCGTGCCTGTGCCGGCTCTTTGTAAGAGGTGTCCAGTTTAGTCCCACACCCCAGCTTATTCCCCATAACCCTGTAAATTAATCCTCTTCAAGGACATGTCCAATTGCCTTTTGACAGTTCCCATGGAATCTGCTCCCACCACCCTTTCACGTAGTCCGTTCCAGATCTTCACAACCCTCTGTGTGAAAACATTTCTCCTCATTCCCCCTCTACGGCCTCTGGTTACCGACCCACTTGCCAGAACAAACAGTTCCTCCCGACTCGATCAAAACCCCACATCATTTTGAGTTCCTCTATCTCATGTGGCTCAATGTCAAATTTTATCTGATAATCGCTCCTGTGAAGCAATTTGGGACATTTTACTACATTAAAGGCGCTGTATAAATACACACTAAAAACTGAGGGAGCTTTACTCTGTATCTAACCCGTGCTGTACCTGCCCTGGGAGTGTTTGATGGGACAGTGTAGAGGGAGCTTTACTCTGTATCTAACCCTGTACCTGCCCTGGGAGTGTTTGATGGGACAGTGTAGAGGGAGCTTTACTCTGTATCTAACCCCGTGCTGTACCTGCCCTGGGAGTGTTTGATGGGACAGTGCAGAGGGAGCTTTACTCTGTATCTAACCCTGTACCTGCCCTGGGAGTGTTTGATGGGACAGTGTAGAGGGAGCTTTACTCTGTATCTAACCCTGTACCTGCCCTGGGAGTGTTTGATGGGACAGTGTAGAGGGAGCTTTACTCTGTATCTACCCCGTGCTGTACCTGCCCTGGGAGTGTTTGACTGGACAGTGTAGAGGGAGCTTTACTCTGTATCTCAGTGACGCCAGGGTGGGACAGGGGCTGACCAGCGGGTGGGATGACTTTGAATCAAACAAGCCTCTCCGAGCTTTCCGTTCCCTTAATCCATTTCAGGGTCTCGTGCCGGCCCCGAACTGAACCCAAACCCTTGCCCGTGTGTCTCCATCTCAGTCAGTTTTCGTTAGAAAGTTACCTGCACTTTATTGCATTTAGCTGCAGATCAGCCAGTTGGAATCTTCCGATCCTCTACCCACCCCTCGACCCACACTGTCAACATACCCCACAGCTTGTGGTCATCTTCCCAGTTTCTAACGAGGCTGTCACCAGTCCCATCATCGCACTGAGATACTCGAGTCACTGCCTTATTCCCACCTTCATATTTGGTTTTCAAGCTCAAAAATCGGCAAATCTTTTAGTTTAATTCCCCTCCCCTCCTCCCTCTGCCTCATTTCCCTCCCCTCCCCGCCTCATTTCCCTCCCCTTCCCGTTTCATTTTCCTGCCTCTCCTCCCCTTCCCTGCTGTGTCACTCCTCCCCTCGCCATCTCTCCACTCCTCCCCATCTCTCCACTCCACCCCTCCCCATCTCTCCTCTCCTCCCCATCTCTCCACTCCACACCTCCCCATCTCTCCACTCCACACCTCCCCATCTCTCCACTCCACCCCTCCCCATCTCTCCACTCCTTCCCATCTCTCCACCCCACCCCTCACCATCCCTCCTCTCCTCCCCATCTCTCCACTCCACCCCTCCTCCCATCTCTCTTCTCCTCTCCTCCCCATCTCTCCTCTCCTCCCCATCTCTCCTCTCCTCCCCATCTCTCCACACCACCCCTCCTCCCATCTCTCCTCACCCCTCCTCCCATCTCTCCTCACCACTCCTCCCCATCTCTCCTCTCCTCTCCTCCCCATCTCTCCTCCGCACTTCTCCCCACCTCTCCTCCGCACTTCTCCCCATCACTCCTCTCCTCTCCTTCCCATCTCTCCTCCTCATCTCTCCTCTCCACTCCTCCCCATCGCTCCTCTCCTCTCTTCCCCATCTCTCCTCTCCTCTCCTCCCCATCTCTCCTCTCCTCCCCATCTCTCCTCACCACTCCTCCCCATCTCTCCTCTCTTCCCCATCTCTCCTCTCCTCCCCATCTCTCCTCTCCTCCCCATCTCTCCTCACCACTCCTCCCCATCTCTCCTCACCACTCCTCCCCATCTCTCCTCTCCTCCCCATCTCTCCTCACCACTCCTCCCCATCTCTCCTCTCCTCTCCTCCCCATCTCTCCTCTCCTCCCCATCTCTCCTCACCACTCCTCCCCATCTCTCCTCTCTTCCCCATCTCTCCTCTCCTCCCCATCTCTCCTCTCCTCCCCATCTCTCCTCACCACTCCTCCCCATCTCTCCTCTCCTCCCCATCTCTCCTCTCCTCCCCATCTCTCCTCTCCTCTCCTCCCCATCTCTCCTCTCCTCCCCATCTCTCCTCATCACTCCTCCCCATCTCTCCTCTCCTCCCCATCTCTCCTCACCACTCCTCCCCATCGCTCCTCTCCTCTCCTCCCCATCTCTCCTCCCCATCTACCATCTCCTCTCCTCCCCATCTCTCCTCTCCTCCCCATCTCTCCTCACCACTCCTCCCCATCTCTCCTCTCCTCTCCTCCCCATCTCTCCTCTCCTCCCCATCTCTCCTCCCCATCTCCCCTCTCCTCTCCTCCCCATCTCTCCTCACCACTCCTCTCCATCTCTCCTCTCCTCTCCTCCCCATCTCTCCTCTCCTCCCCATCTCTCCTCACCACTCCTCCCCATCTCTCCTCACCACTCCTCCCCATCTCTCCTCACCACTCCTCCCCATCTCTCCTCTCCTCTCCTCCCCATCGCTCCTCTCCTCCCCATTGTTATTTGGCTTAGGGTGACGGGTTGAGGATCATATCCAATTTTAATCCTCTACTTGCCTTATGCGCAATCAGGTAATTTTGCAACTAGTCAGTGGTCAGGCCAGGGAACTTCCCTCACTGTCGAATAACTGCTGGCACCATCACACTTCACACATAGAAATTACAGCAAAGAAACAAGGTATTTGGCCCAATCAGTCCAACCCAATCCTAATTCCATCTAATCCCATGTGCCCAGGCTATTCCCATATCTCTTTATCCCCCTTTCCTTTAATCACCTTTCTCACCTATTCTTCCATGTTGACCTGGTCTCTGCTTTAATCACTAACTCTGGGACTGAATCCCACAGCCTCACAACTTCAGTGTAAAAATGTTTCTCCTGCTCTCTGTCCTAATTCTCTAACATTTAATCCGATATCTATGTCCCCTCCTCCTAGGTCCTCAATCACTGGAAACAGACGGTTTCTATCTACTCCATCCCATCATAATTTTAAACATCTCCATCAAATCACTCCTTAAACCCTTCTGTTCTATATAAAGAGCCCCAATTATTCGTCTATCTGTCTATCTGTATTTCCTAATACCAGGCAGCATCCGAGTGAGTCTGTGTTACACCCTCTCTATTCCCTCAATATCCTATAGTGAGGAGCCCAAAACTGCACACAGCCCTGTAATTGTGATCTTCCTGAGGTGATAGAGATTCACCATTACAGCTCCACTTTTATATTCTACACCTCTTGTCATCAAACCCAGTTTTCTGTTAGCTTTTTGCTATGGCCTTATCCACTCAAGGTGCTGCTTTTAATGTCTCGTGAATCTCAACCCCCAAATTCCACTTCTCTTCCACATCACACAGCTTTTACTTTTTTTAAATGAAATGTACCACCTCACATTTACTGACATTGAATTCTGTCCGCCACGTTTTTTTCCCATTCTACCATCTTATCAATATCCCCACTGGCACTTCATCTGATCCTCAGAATGGCTCACTACACCTCCGATTTCAGTGTCGCTGCCTCAAGCCCTGTGTCAAGATCGCTGGGGTACACGGTACCTTGGACAAGGTATCAGAGGACGGGCTGTGGGACTGCACCTCACCCAGACCCCCGCCTTTGGGTGAGGAGGGTGGGGGGGGGGGGTGGCAGAGGTGGGAACGGGACCAGAGACAGTAAATCACTGCCTCTCACAGCCTGAGGGCCTTTAATTAATGGGCCAATTTCAGGCCCGGCGTCACTGGTTTAAAGGAATCGTACTTCACTGTTCCACTCGCTCGTCCCCCTCCCCAACTCAAAAAATGACTGTTCACCAACAGGAGAAGCTGGGTGCTTGAGTCTGATTAGTAAAGGCAGCCAGTGAATAGCGAATGATAACAATATACATCTCCACACATACTTGATCTCATAGCAAACGGATTAGTAATTACCTAATTAGGGTTATGCAAATACCATGCTCATTTGCATAATGCCTCATTCCCTGAGCTCTGAGAGCTGTCGGCCAATTGTCTCCTCACAAGACAAACAGCAAAAAATTATCTGTCGCAGCGCACGGATCGCCAACTCAAACTGTTAACTCCATCCGCCGTGCGCTCAGTGCGGGGAGAATCCCAGGGATCCAGAGAGCGAGCAGGTCTTCCTGGGATTGAGAGAATCCCAGGGATCCAGGGAGGGAGCAGGTCTTCCCGGGATTGGGAGAATCCCAGGGATCCACGGAGCGAGCAGCTCTTCCCGGGATTGGGAGAATCCCAGGGATCCACGGAGCGAGCAGGTCTTTCCTGGATTGGGAGAATCCCAAGGATCCAGAGAGCGAGCAGGTCTTCCCGGGATTGAGAGAATCCCAGGGATCCAGAGAGCGAGCAGGTCTTCCTGGGATTGGGAGAATCCCAGGGATCCAAGTAGGGAGCAGGCCTTCCCGGGATTGGGAGAATCCCAGGGATCCACGGAGCGAGCAGGTCTTCCCGGGATTGGGAGAATCCCAGGGATCCACGGAGCGAGCAGCTCTTCCCGGAACTGGGAATGTCTCAGGGATCAAGGGATGGAGCAAGTCTTGCCGGGACTGTGAATATCCCAGGGATCCAGCAGGCCTGGACAGGAGTGGGCAAATCTGACAAATTGAGACAAGGTACTGATACAGTTCGGGATTGTGAGGATTCAAGTGATCTGGGCAGGGAGCAGTGATCGACCCGTGGGTGTATACTGCCCCGGGTCTAATATACACTCACTGTCCCAACTCCCCGTCTGTGTATACTGCCCCGGGTCTAATATACACTCACTGTCCCAACTCCCCGTCTGCGTATACTGCCCCGGGTCTAATATACACTCACATGGTCGTGAATGACCAATATCTAAGAATTCTAGCAAGCTTCAGGGTCGCGATATCGTTTTTAGCGTTGGACAGTCTGCCGTCGGATGGTCTGATTAATTCACCGAGACCATTTTACAAGGTGTGAGGAAGCTCTCTGCCCACTCTAGCAGTAATCTGTGAAGTCAGTCAGCAACATTCCCACCCGTTACTGGCCGTGCAAAGTGCCGGACTCCCGGGTTAGCAAGGACCAATCCCATGGAATTTCCATCCAGGGATATTCCCCAAGACTCTTCAGGAAATCAGTGAGGAATCTGAGACCCCAGTGGGTAAACTAGCTGAGTGTACCCTGGGTTTAAGACTCTTCTAAGTGGGTAAAGTAGCAGCAAGTTCCCAGGTTTGTCTGTGTGAGGTTAGCTGATCTCAGGTGGATCAGCAGTTGTCGATTGGGGGGATTAGGGAGCTCTGAATTGGCTTGGATAGAGCATGTATGAGGGCTGGGCTTGGCTCAGCTGTGACACTCCCTTCACGGTGGAATAAGAACAGAAGAAATAGGAGCAGGAGTCGGCCATCCGGCCCCTCGAGCCTGCTCCGCCATTCAATCAGATCATGGCTGATCTTCAACCTCAACTCCACTTTCCTGCACCATCCCCATATCCCTTGATGCCTTTAATATCTAGAAATCTATCGATCTCTGTTTTGAATGTACTCAATGACTGAGCCTCCACAGCCCTCTGGGGTAGAGAATTCCACGATTCACCACCCTCTGAGTGAAGAAATTTCTCCTCATCTCAGTCCTAAATGGCCGACCCCTTATTCTGAGACTGTGACCCCTAGTTCTAGATTCCCCAGCCAGGGGAAACATCCTCCCTGCATCTACCCTGTAGAGCCCTGTAAGAATTTTGTATGTTTCAATGAGATCACCTCTCATTCTTCTAAACTCTAGAGAATACAGGCCTAGTCTATTCAATCTCTCCTCATACGACAATCCCGCCATCCCAGGAATCAGTCTGGTGAACCTTCGTTGCACTCCCTCTATGGCAAGTATGTCCTTTCTTAGGTAAGGAGACCAAAATTGTACACAATACTCCAGGTGTGGTCTCACCAAGGCCCTGTATAATTGCAGTAAGAAATCTTTACTCCTGTACTCAAATCCTCTTGTAATAAAGGCCAACATATCATTTGCTTTCCTAATTGCTTGCTGCACCTGCATGTTAGCTTTCAGTGACTCATGTACAAGGACACCCAGGTCCCTTTGAACCTCAACATTTCCCAAACTCTCACCATTTAAAAAATACTCTGCATTTCTGTTTTTCCTACCAAAGTGGAAAACTTCACATTTTTCCACCTTACCACCATCTGCCATGTTCTTGCCCACTCACTTAGCCTGTCTATATCCCCTTGAGTGGCCTGTCTATTGCAGTACGGATCAATCCTCTCGGGAGGAGAGAGAGGAAAAGTGAAAGGAAATAGATAAACAACAGTTTGCATTTATATAGCGCCTTTAACTTAAAATGTCCCACGATGCTTCACAGAAGCGATTATCAAACACAACTTGACACTGAGCTACATAAGGAGATATCAGGACAGGTGACCAAAGGCTTGGTCAAAGAGGTACGTTTTAAGGAGCGTCTTAAAGGAGGAAATTAAACTAAATAGCAGTGCGGTGTCTCTTTAAGAACCACTGCATTCAGCGCTGGTGTCTGACTGGATGCACGGAACTCATTTATTTCCCTAAACCAGTCACTATTGCAGAGTTCAATAATCTCTCTGCTCATTAGAATACCTGATAATAATGAGAAAAAAAGGGACATCGCCAGCCCCATTGTTCCTAATGGATGTGATTAGAGGAAGGAAATCTCTCATCTCACGCTAGATAAACCAGTCCGAGAACTCAATAGGTTTTCGGAACTTGCCAATACACAGCAACACAGCAGGAGGCCTTTGTCATTACATTTCTGCTCTTCTTATTAGCATCAGGCTTTGTTTGTGTCGCACAGGGACCGAGGGCTGCACAATTTGGTTTATTACATTCTACACCTGTAACCTACGGCAGCCCCACCGACCAAACTGTTAGAGGAAGTTTCATCGGACACCAAGTTAAGGAGTTGCCAAGAAAAAAAAGAAAGAAGGAACTTGCATTTATATGGTGCCTTTCACCACCTCAGGGTGTCCCAAAGCGCTTTACAGCCAACAAAGTGCTTTTGAAATGTAGTCCCTGTTGTAAAATAGGAAACACGGCAGCCAATTTGCACACAGCAAGATCCCACAAAGAGCAATGAGATAATGACCAGATAATCTGTTTTAGTGATGTTGGTTGAGGGGGTGAATATTGGCCCCGGACAGCACCTCCGACGGTGCAGCACACTGCAAGGTCCCACAAATAGCAATGAGATAAATTACCAGTTATTGGGTTTTGGTAGTGTTGGTTGAATTTTGCCCAGGACACCGGGAGAAATCCCTGCTCTCCTACTCTGCGATATATAACCCAAACGGAGAGACAGGGGCCTCGCATTAATGACACCTCTGGAAATGCTCTATACTACATTGGAGAGTCAGACTGAATTATGTGCTCAAGTCCCACTCAGTGCCACCACAGAGCCAAGCTGAGGGCTATTTGGAGACCAATCTCACATGTACACATTCATTCTGGGTACAGAGAACAGTCCCACATGTACGCATTCGCTCTGGGTATACAGCCTAATCCCACATGTACATATTCACTCTGGGTACACAACCCAGTCCCACATGTACACATTCACTCTGGGTACACAACCCAGTCCCACATGTACATATTCACTCTGGGTATAGAGATCAGTCTCACATGTACACATTCACTCTGGGTACACAACCCAGTCCCACATGTACATATTCACTCTGGGTATACAGCCCAGTCCCACATGTACACATTCACTCTGGGTATAGAGATCAGTCTCACATGTACACATTCACTCTGGGTATACAGCCCAGTCTCACATGTACATATTCACTCTGGGTATAGAGATCAGTCTCACATGTACACATTCACTCTGGGTATACAGCCCAGTCCCACATGTACATATTCACTCTGGGTATAGAGATCAGTCTCACATGTACACATTCACTCTGGGTATACAGCCCAGTCCCACATGTACATATTCACTCTGGGTATACAGCCCAGTCCCGCATGTACACATTCACTCTGGGTATAGAGATCAGTCTCACATGTGCACATGGATTTTTTTTTTTTATTCGTTCACGGGATGTGGGCGTCGCTGGCAAGGCCGGCATTTATTGCCCATCCCTAATTGCCCTTGAGAAGGTGGTGGTGAGCCGCCTTCTTGAACCGCTGCAGTCCGTGTGGTGACGGTTCTCCCACAGTGCTGTTAGGAAGGGAGTTCCAGGATTTTGACCCAGCAACAATGAAGGAACGGCGATATATTTCCAAGTCGGGATGGTGTGTGACTTGGAGGGGAACGTGCAGGTGGTGTTGTTCCCATGCGCCTGCTGCCCTTGTCCTTCTAGGTGGTAGAGGTCGCGGGTTTGGGAGGTGCTGTCGAAGAAGCCTTGGCGAGTTGCTGCAGTGCATCCTGTGGATGGTGCACACTGCAGCCACAGTGAGCCGGTGGTGAAGGGAGTGAATGTTTAGGGTGGTGGATGGGGTGCCAATCAAGCGGGCTGCTATATCTTGGATGGTGTCGAGCTTCTTGAGTGTTGTTGGAGCTGCACCCAGAGGTCGGTATTAGGACCACTGCTCTTTTGGATATATATTAATGACCTGGACTTGGGTATAGAGGGTATAATTTCAAAGTTTGCAGATGACTCGGAAATGTAGTAAACAATGTGGAGGATAGTAACAGACTTCAGGAGGATATAGACAGACTGGTGAAATGGGCAGACACATGGCAGATGAAATTTAATGCAGAGAAGTGTGAAGTGATGCATTTTGGTAGGAGGAATGAGGAGAGGCAATATAAACTAAGTGGTACAATTTTAAAGGGGATGCAGGGACAGAGACCTGGGGGTGCACATACACAAATCTTTGAAGGTGGCAGGACAAGTTGAGAAGGCTGTTAAAAAGCAAATGGGATCCTGGACTTTATTAATAGAGGCATAGAGTACAAAAGCAAGGAAGTTATGCAAAACCTTTATAAAACACTGGTTAGGCCTCGGCTGGAGTATTGTGTCCAATTCTGGGCACCACACTTTAGGAAGGATGTCAAGGCCTTAGAGAGGGTGCAGAAGAGATTTACCAGAATGGTGCCAGGGATGAGGGACTTCAGTTATGTGGAGAGACTGGAGAAGCTGGGATTGTTCTCCTTGGAACAGAGAAGGTTAAGGGGAGATTTGATTGAGGTGTTCAAAATCGTGAAGGGTTTTGATAGAGTAAATAAGGAGAAACTGTTTCCAAAGGCAGAAGGGCCGGTAACCAGAGGACACAGATTTAAGGTGATCGGCAAAAGATCCAGAGGCGACATCAGGAAACATTTTTTTACGCAGCGAGTTGTTCTGATCTGGAATGTGCTGCCTGAAAGGGCGGTGGAAGCATTTTCAATAATAACTTTCAAAAGGGAATTGGATAAATACTTGAAGGGAAAATTTACAGGGCTATGGGAAAGAACAGGGGAGTGGGACTAATTGGATAGATCTTTCAAAGAGTTGGCACAGGCACAATGGGCCGAATGGCCTCCTCCTGTGCTGTACCTAGTATGATACGATGATATGTCTCAGTAAAGGAACTTAAGAGTCAGGTTGTCGATTTGACTAAATTCACAAGGTAGGGAAAGTGCTTCCTGCAGTCACACTGACACCGAGTATAGTAACTATCGTCCGGGGAGAGCCGCAAGCTTAAAAACAAGACAGTCCTGGGTACTGGGGCTTGTTAGACTTCCCTTTCAATCTGTTTCTATGTAAGGAGAGAATCCACATTCTGTACAGTTACAGTGAGTGATCCTCACCCTGAATAAACAGTGACTCTGTACAGTTCCAGTGAGTGACCCTCACCCTGAATAAACACTGACTATGTACAGTTCCAGTGAGTGACACTCACCCTGAATAAACAGTGACTCTGTACAGTTCCAGTGAGTGACCCTCACCCTGAATAAACAGTGACTCGGTACAGTTACACAGTGAGTGACCCTCACCCTGAATAAACACTGACTCTGTACAGTCACACAGTGAGTGATCCTTACCCTGAATAAACACTGACTCTGTACAGTTACAGTGAGTGACCCTTACCCTGAATAAACAGGGACTCTGTACAGTTACACAGTGAGTGATCCTTACCCTGAATAAACAGGGACTCTGTACAGTTACACAGTGAGTGATCCTTACCCTGAATAAACAGGGACTCTGTACAGTTACACAGTGAGTGACCCTCACCCTGAATGAACAGTGACTCTGTACAGTTACACAGTGAGTGACCCTCACCCTGAATAAACACTGACTCTGTACAGTCACACAGTGAGTGATCCTTACCCTGAATAAACACTGACTCTGTACAGTCACACAGTGAGTGATCCTTACCCTGAATAAACATTGACTCTGTACAGTCACACAGTGAGTGATCCTTACCCTGAATAAACAGGGACTCTGTACAGTCACAGTGAGTGATCCTTACCCTGAATAAACACTGACTCTGTACAGTTACAGTGAGTGGCCCTCACCCTGAACAAACAGGGACTCTGTACAGTTACACAGTGAGTGACCCTTACCCTGAATAAACACTGACTGTACAGTCACAGTGAGTGAACCTTACCCTGAATAAACAGTGACTCTGTACAGTTACACAGTGAGTGACGCTTACCCTGAATAAACACTGACTGTACAGTCACAGTGAGTGATCCTTACCCTGAATAAACACTGACTCTGTACAGTTACAGTGAGTGACCCTTACCCTGAATAAACACTGACTCTGTACAGTTACACAGTGAGTGATCCTTACCCTGAATAAACAGTGACTCTGTACAGTTACACAGTGAGTGACCCTTACCCTGAATAAACAGGGACTCTGTACAGTCACAGTGAGTGATCCTCACCCTGAATAAACAGGGACTCTGTACAGTTACACAGTGAGTGACCCTCACCCTGAATAAACACTGACTCTGTACAGTTACAGTGAGTGATCCTCACCCTGAATAAACAGGGACTCTGTACAGTCACAGTGAGTGATCCTTACCCTGAATAAACAGGGACTCTGTACAGTTACGCTGTAACCTTTAGGCAGAATGAACAGTTACTCTGCAGTTGCACAGTGTGTAACCGTTACCTTGCTGAATATGGAAGCATAAAATTACAGAGAGATATTAATAGATTAAGTGAATGGGCAAAACTGTAGCAAATGAATTGCAATGTAGGCAAGTGTGAAGTCACCCACTTTGGACCTAAAAAGGATAGAACAGAGTACTTTCTAAATCTGGAAAAGCTCAAAACAGCAGAGATCCATGGAGACTTAGGGGTCCGTGTACATAGATCATTAAAATGTCATGGGCAGGTACAGAAAATAATTAAAAAGGCTAATGGAATGCTGGCCTTTATATCTAGAGGACTGGAATACAAGGGGGTAGAAGTTATGCTGCAGCTATACAAAACCCTGGTTAGACCGCACCTGGAGTACTGTGAGCAGTTCTGGGCACCGCACCTTCGGAAGGATATATTGGCCTTGGAGGGAGTGCAGCGTAGGTTTACTAGAATGATACCCGGACTCCAAGGGTTAAATTCCGAGGAGCGATTACACAAACTAGGTTTGTATTCCTGGAATTTAGAAGATTAAGGGGTGATTTAATTGCAGTTTTCAAGATATTAAGGGGATCTGATAGGGTAAATAGAGAGAAACTATTTCCGCTGGTTGGGGAGTCTAGGACTAGGGGACACAGTCTAAAGATTAGAGCCAGGACTTTCAGGAGCGAAGTTAGGAAACATTTCTACACACAAAGGGTGGGAGAAGTTTGGAACTCTCTTCTGCAAACGGCAGTTGATGCTAGCTCATTGTTAATTTTATATCTGAGATTGATAGATTTTTTTTAACCAATGGTTAAGGGATATGGAGCTAAGGCGGGTATATGGAGTCAGGTCACAGATCAGCCATGATCTAAAGGCTTGTACAGTTACAATGGGTGACCCTTACCCTGAATAAACACTGACTCTGTACAGTTACACAGTGAGTGATCCTTACCCTGAATAAACACTGACTCTGTACAGTTACAGTGAGTGACCCTCACCCTGAATAAACACTGACTGTACAGTTACAGTGAGTGACCCTTACCCTGAATAAACACTGACTCTGTACAGTTACAGTGAGTGACCCTCACCCTGAATAAACAGGGACTCTGTACAGTTACAGTGAGTGAACCTTACCCTGAATAAACACTGACTCTGTACAGTTACAGTGAGTGAACCTTACTCTGAATAAACACTGACTCTGTACAGTTACAGTGAGTGAACCTTACCCTGAATAAACAGTGACTCTGTACAGTTACAGTGAGTGATCCTTACCCTGAATAAACAGCGACTCTGTACAGTTACAGTGAGTGATCCTTACCCTGAATAAACAGGGACTCTTTACAGTTACACAGTGAGTGATCCTTACCCTGAATAAACAGGGACTCTGTACAGTTACACAGTGAGTGATCCTTACCCTGAATAAACACTGACTCTGTACAGTCACAGTGAGTGATCCTTACCCTGAATAAACACTGACTCTGTACAGTTACACAGTGAGTGATCCTTACCCTGAATAAACAGTGACTCTGTACAGTTACAGTGAGTGATCGTTACCCTGAATAAACAGTGACTCTGTCCAGTCACACGAAGAGAAAAGCCAATAAATCCCCTGGACCTGATGCCTATATCCGAGGGTTCTAAAAGAGGTGGCTGCAGAGATAGTGGATTCATTGGTTGTGATCTTTCAAAATTGTCTAAATTCTGGAACGTTCCCAGTGGATTGGAAGGTAGCAAATGTTACCCCGCTGTTCAAGAAAGGAGGGAGAGAGAAAACAGGGAACTACAGGCCAATTAGCCTGACATCAGTAGTCGGGAAAATGCTAGAATCCATTATTAAGGAAGTGGTAACAGGGCACTTGGAAAATCATAATATGATTAGGCAGAGTCAACATGGTTTTATGAAAGAGAAATCATGTTTGACAAATTTATTAAAGTTTTTTGAGGATGTAACTAGCAGGGTGGATAAAGAGGAGCCAGTGGATGCAGTATATTTGGATTTTCAAAAGGCACTCGATAAGGTGCCACATAAAAGGTTGTTACACAAGATAAGGGCTCATGGGGTTGGGGGTAATATATTAGCATGGATAGAGGATTGGTTAACGGACAGAAAACAGAGAGTAGGGATAAACGGGTCATTCTCAGGTTGACAGGCTGTAACTAGTGGGGTGCCTCAAGGATCGGTGCTTGGGCCTCAGCTATTTACAATCTATATTAAAGACTTGGAAAAAGGGACCGAGTGTAATGTATCCAAGTTTGCTGACGATACAAAGCCAGGTGGGAAAGTAAGCTGTGAGGAGGACACAAAGAGTCTGCAAAGGGACATAGACAGGTTAAGTGAGTGGGAAAAAAGGTGGCAGATGGAGTATAATGTGGGGAAATGTGAGGTTATTCACGTTGGTAGGAAGAATAGAAAAACAAAATATTTTTTAAATGGTGAGAAACTATTAAATGTTGGTATTCAGAGGTGTCCTGGTACAAGAAACACAAAAGGTTAACATGCAGAAACAGGAAGCGATTTGCAAAGCAAATGGAATGTTAGCCTTTATTGCAAGGGGGTTGGAGTACAAGAGTAAGGAAGTCTCTCTACAATTGTACAGGGCTTTGGTGAGACCTCACCTGGAGTATTGTGTACAGTTTTGATCTTCTTATCTAAGGAAGGATATACTTGCCTTAGAGGCAGTGCAACGAAGGTTCACGAGATTGATTCCTGGGATGAGAGGGTTGTTCTATGAGGAGAGGTTGAGTAGAATGGGCCTATACTCTCTGGAGTTTAGAACAATGAGAGGGGATCTCATTGAAACATATAAGATTCTTTGGGGGCTTGACAGGGTAAATGCTGAGAGGTTGTTTCCCCTGGCTGTGGATGCTGAGTCATTGAATTTTTCAAGGCTGAGATCGATGGATTTTTGGACTCTGGGGGAATCAAGGGATATGGGGATTGGGCAGGAAAGTGGAGTTGAGGTCGAAGATCAGCCATGATCTGATTGACTGACGGAGCAGGCTCGAGGGGCCGAATGGCACATTCCTGCTCCTATTTCTTACGTTCTTATGTAACCATTACCCTGCTGAATAGTCAGTAACTCTGTACAGTTACAAGGTGGGTAACCATTACTGTCAGTAACTCAGGCAGTGGCAGAGGGTATTTCTACATTGGGTAAATTAAAAATGGTATTGCCAACTTCTATATAAAAAACATGGATCACCTTAATCTCATGTGGATTACAAGAATTTGGTGATTTGAGGTGAAGTGAGTGCTGCTTCCAGGGTCTAAATCTGACCTCGCCCGACAGCAGCCCACTGCATCCAGCTCCGAGAAGTGTGCACAGGACAGATGGAATGGGACTGGATGGAAATATCAATGTGAGACAGGAGCTACATTATTGGAGAGCTCGACAGTGCTTCCTATTTGGTTTTTAGCTGATCTTTTCATAGTTGGATCTGCAAACATTTTCTATTATCACCCACCGCATCTATCCACGATGAGCTCCGTAACTCCACAAAGCTCCATCTCCAGAGTTATCACAACACACAGGGGGTGATTTTAAACCCCAAGAACGGGTGGGTTGGGGGCGGGTGGGAGTTGAAAATAGTTGTTTTTTGGATCGTGACCACAACCCGGCTTTATTTCCTGGTTTAATGCTGGTGGGGAAATGTACAGGCTTCCCACTGGGAATGCAAAGTCCGAAAATTTTGCGGTTGTGACCCAAAAAAACAACTATTTTCAACTCCCACCCGCCCCCAACCCACACGTTCTTGGGGTTTAAAATCACCCCCAAACACACTGATGAAAGGCAATTACAGAACCCTGAAGAGAGGAAGCAAATACAAAATCACCAACTCCATTCAGTGCCTGAGTAATTAGGGGGCAGCGAGAGGAGAATAACACAATCCAGCACCTTGCGTCGTTATTATTTAATAGGTTTTTAAAAGCCTAAGACCATCAGAGAGCTGGAGAGGACACGAATCAGTAGAACCTGCAGCTTGTAATGCATGTTAACCCCGCGACCCCATCTCAAACACTATGCCAGCAACAAGTGCTTTCAAATTAGAGGTAAATTAAGAAACGCAGTGCAGTGTTGCATGGATGAAGAGACGCAATTTAAATCCAATACCAAACCCAGCCGCAGTAAAAGGGCAAATATGATTTTCCATTAATTAACAGGCTGCAATAGAAAAGAAATTTAAAAAATATGTTTGCAGTTTAAGAGGGGAGCATAGGCCCAATTGCTGTTGCCCTTTCAGCCTTTCGGGGCAAGTATGAGCACCTCAGTGTGGGAGAAGTGAACTGTGCTGTTGTTCTCGTCCTGGTGCATTCACACTTTCGGATTTACAAACCCTATCTGGATCACCAGGAACCCACGCAAGCTAACGAGCCAACGCCCTCCCCACCCAGATGCTGACTGTGTTCAGAATTCCCCCAGTGGGTGAAGAACCCCCCCCTCCGCGCTAAAGCACAGAGGGAAAGAACAAACTTGCATTTCAACAGCGTCTTCCACAACCTCAGGACGTCCCAAAGTGCTTTACAGCCATTGAAATACTTTTGAAGTGTAGTCACTGTTGTAATGTAGGAAACGCAGCAGCCAATTTGCACACAGCAAGATCCCACAAACAGCAGAGATAATAACCAGATAATCTGTTTTATAGTGATGTCAGTTGAGGGATAAATAGTGGCCCCAGGACCCGGGGAGAACTCCTCTGATCTTCTTCGATATAGTGCCATCGGATCTTTTACGTCCACTTGAGAGGGCAGACAGGGCCTCGGTTTAACGTCTCATCCGAAAGACGGCATCTCTCAGTATTGCACTGGAAGCATCAGCCTAGGTTTTGTGCTCAAGTCCCTGGAGTGGGACTTGAACCCACGACCTTCTGACTCAGAGGCGAGAGTGCGACCCACTGAGCCACGGCTGACACAGTTCCTGGAGAGACTAGAAGGTGCCAGGTTCGACCCACCCTCTGTGCTGAGTCAGCTGTTCCCAACTGGGGAGTGATGCTTTGATTTGGCTTCAACATATCTAGGTTAAAGATGGAGAGAAAAGTCAGCAGGGGTGCCTGCCTGAAAGTGCTCCCATGTGGACACCGAGCGAGGACAGCCTGGGGCCCAGCTCCCTGCCCAAACTACACCGGCCCCAGGTGGACAGACAGCCTGGGGCCCAGCTCCCTGCCCAAACTACACCGGCCCCAGGTGGACAGACAGCTTGGAGCACAGCCCCCTGCCCAAACCACACAAATGGTGAGTAGGTGGGATTGAAGGATATGGTGAGAAGGTGAGTAGATCGGATTGAGGGGTATGGAGAGAAGGTGGGTAGGAGGGATTGAGGGATATAGTGAGAAGTGGGATTGAGGGATATGGGGAGAAGGTGGGTAGGTGGGGTTGAGGGGTATAGTGAGAAGATGGGTAGGTGGGATTGAGGGATATAGTGAGAAGGTGAGTCGATTGGATTGAGGGGTATGGAGAGAAGGTGGGTAGGTGGGATTGAGGGGTATGGGGAGAAGATGGGTAGGTGGGATTGAGGGATATAGTGAGAAGGTGAGTCGATTGGATTGAGGGGTATGGAGAGAAGGTGGGTAGGTGGGATTGAGGGGTATGGGGAGAAGGTGGGATTGGTTTTTGAAGGACTTGCTGGGACAGCTCCTAATTCCCTTGTGCTCTTTTATCTGTGCCAGATGGTGTCACTGCTGTGCTGGTGCAGATTCCGTTTCGAGCTGCAGCACAGACACAGGTACAATACACACAGAGAGATCTGCTCAACCCACGTCTACAAACGACACGTTTCAGAGTCTCAAACACACGGCTCTTTCTGAATGATAACTTGACGCATCACCTGAGCAGGGCGTCCGTGTAGTGCTGGCACTCACATCTATTAAACAAGCAGTCTGAGGCCATCCAGCAATAGTGCCATTTACAGATCCTCACTGCCAGTGAACAAAGGAATGGGGCAGGACCGAGAGAGTGTCTCTGGACATCCTGTGACTGAAGACTGGGGGGGCGGCCTGATTGGGAAAGGCTCACAGTCATTTATAAATTCTGTTGTGAGTATATTAGATCATTACAGGGAGGTGTGCCCAAACTGAGAGAGGACTGCAAATTGCGGAGGTACTGTGAGAACAAACAAAGCAGCTACCATCCGTAAATGTCAGTGTACAGCCTCCTCATTTTGCAGATCATTAAACCCAATATTCCTAACCTGTATTAGTGCAATCAGACCTCAGCCATTATGGAGATACAGGCCTGAGGGAAACTGCCAGGAACAGGAGAGGAAGACAATTTCAGAACAGGAGCAGTTTGATGGGTAAGTTTAGTGCTCATGGGTTGGAGTAAATGAATGTTTGGTTTCTCGGGCCCTGCTAAGTGAGTGCTTTCACTGCAGAGATTAATCAGGAACTTTCTTCAATCAGACATGTGCAAACTCACCCAATATTCTGTTATCACTTTGTCACTATGACTTTTTATAACTGGCTTCAGTGTGATGTGTGTGTAATGGAGAGGGACAGCAGTGGAACTGTTATCTGTGCAAACAGCAACTAATGACGGGTCAGAGCAGGGCATCAGTTTTTAAATCCAGGGTTAAACTTTGCAAAATTCTGGTTTTAGGAACTGTCAGAACATTTGATTTCAATTATTCTTCATTGGTTATTAATGGAAAATAAAATCAGATAGAATCAAACAATCGTAAAGCACCGGAGGAGGCCATTCGGCCCATCATGCCTGTGTCGGCTCTTTGAAAGAGCTATTCAATTAGCAAAAGATGGAGCAGGTCCCTTAACCTCCATAACGACAGTCACTGCATATCACTGTATGCAAAGAACTCTGAGGCTCGACATGAATGCAATTCCCCTTTTTCTTTCTGTAAGGCACAGTTACTGTGACACCCTCCCATCAGGTCGCCCTCAACACTCCCCCCCACCTCCATCACTGGCCAGGCTGTGTCCTGTACTGTGAGCCCTCGGGCTTTCTTACCAGACTCCTGCTCAGGGCTTCGCGAAACGCCTTTAAACGCTTCACGCACAATCAATCAGCCACTGCTCTGTGGCGAATGGGGCAGCTATTGTGTGCACAGCAAGATCCCACAAACAGCAGTGATTTGAATGACTGGTTAATCTGTGCCTGCTTTTTGTTTGGTGTCATTGGCTGAGGGAAGAGTATTGGGGGAGAATATATTTCATGAAGTAACAGTTTCTGGAATGAACTTGCAACCTGTCCAACGGCCTCCTCCAGTGCTTTACGATTGTTTGATTCTAATCACCCTGTCCCTCTGGAAACAAGGCCTCTGTACACCTTCTTCAATAAAGACTCACGTTAACATATGAACAAAGCACCGGAAAAGACCAACTGATTCATCCCTTCCCATCCCTACACGCCCATCAATTCCACCGCCCCACCAGTCTGTCACACAATCTCATGGGAGAGGCAAAACAGAGAGCACAGACCTGGGGTGGGGTCACCCCGAGGGAACTCCACTGCCGGGGGCTCTTGGCATAGTCACCCACGTCCCAAGAACAAATAAAAGTAAAAAGAAAGAACATTGGCTAGCTATTCGATCAAGGAGGGCATCACAGCTGAGCCATGGACCAGGAAAAGATGTTGTTACAGTACTATTCAGCTCTACATTGGTCTAATTATGTTATACTCGCTGTTTCCTAGATGTTCCCCATCCCTTACATTAACTAGAGCTGGATCCAGCACTGCCTCTTTCCTTGTTGGACTAAAACAGAGAGCAGTCCCATTCACACTGGGTAAACCCCTTTGGCGCTTACTGTACTTTTACCACAGCCTGTCTTTGGGTAACTGAAGTCACCCTTTGATCTGGTTCTGCTGTAGCTCCATTTTTATCTTATTTGTACATGTATCACTTCCTCTATTTCCTGTCTACTGTAACAGTTCCCTTCTTATCCTTTAACTCTAACCAGGGATTCAGCTTTTGCTAAAACTCCTGTATCATCTCTATCTTCTCCCTTTTTTCCTGCTCTGTCTCTCCCAAGTAATGTCAAATCAGGAATGTTGGACTCCCAGTCCTGCACCAGCACAAGGTGCGTCTCTGTTGGTTATATCATGCCCTCCCCTTCAGAAGCCGCAATTTGGTTAGAAAGCTGAACCCTACTGCAAATGGGAGTCGATTTAAACCCCGCCAGGGTTTAGGGCGGGGTAGGGCCGCGGGTCTAAGTCGGAAGCCCTGGGCCTCAATTACAGGCCACCAGTCATCTGCCCACTCGAAATATGCCAAGAGGTTGTTTCCCCTGCTGGAGAGTACGGAACTAGGGGACATAGTCTCAGGATAAGGGGTCGGCCATTTAGGGCTGAGAAGAGGAGGAATTTCTTCACTCAGAGGGTTGTGAATCTTTGGAATTCTCTACTCCAGAGGGCTGCGGATGCTGAGTCGTTGAATATATTCAAGACCAAGGTCGATAGATTTTTGGACTCCAGGGGAATCAAGGGATATGGGGATCGGGCGGGAAAGTGGAGTTGAGGTCAAAGATCAGCCATGATCTGATTGAATGGTGGAGCAGGCTCGAGGGGCCGAATGGCCTACTCCTGCTCCTATTTCTTATGTTCTTATGAAACAGGCAGGAAGTGGCAGTTGGCTGGCGGGCAGGACAGAAGATTCAGGCGGCTGTAATCCACTGACTGGCACTAAGGGCAGGCTCGCTGACAAGGCACAAGCCAGGAGTGTGATGGAATACTCTCCACTTGCCTGGATGAGTGCAGCTCCAACAACACTCAAGAAGCTCGACACCATTCAAGATAAAGCAGCCCGCTTGATTGGCACCCCATCCACCACCTTAAACATTCACTCCCTTCACCACCGGTGCACAGTGGCTGCAGTGTGTACCATCCACAGGATGCACTGCAGCAACTCGTCAAGGCTTATCGACAGCACCTCCCAAACCCGCGACCTCTGCCATCTGGAAGGACAAGGGCAGCAGGCACATGGGAACAACACCACCTGCACGTTCCCCTCCAAGTCACACACCATCCCGACTTGGAAATATATCGCCGTTCCTTCATCGTCGCTGGGTCAAAATCCTGGAACTCCCTTCCTAACAGCACTGTGGGAGAACCTTCACCACACGGACTGCAGCGGTTCAAGAAGGCGGCTCACCACCACCTTCTCGAGGGCTATTAGGGATGGGCAATAAATGCCGGCCTTGCCAGCGACGCCCACATCCCATAAATGAATTTTTAAAAAGTCGCAGGAGGGGGTATGGGAGGGAGTCTGCGGCAGAGAAGACCTTAAATTTCTTTGTGGGGCTCTCCTCTTCTGTCTGCAGACCAGCTCCAGTCCGGCGATCATGACTAATCTGTACCTCAACTCCATTTACCTGCCTTTCTACCTGCCGTGACACCCATACCCAACAAAAATCCATCCATCTCAGTCTGGAAAAATTTCAATTGACCCATTCTGTTCTGGGTTACACCTCCAAAAATCTTTTGATGAAAGAGAGAGTGACAGAAGATACAAAATGATTCCGGAAACATCCTCGTCGAGGGTTGTGTCATTTCTATTTCACAGCTGCCATTTGTTTTAAAAAAAAAGACTTGCCCCGCAGGAAGAGAAATCTCTGCAGCTACTCACAGGAGCTGAGTCTAATTACAAACAGTTTAAACACAATTTGTCAAAACATTTATCGTGTGCAACGCCATTAAATGAGATTAAAGGCAGACTTACAAGAGCTGCCCGACTGCTTAGCCCAGTGTTTCAAACAGCCCGTCCACAAAGGTCACGCTTAACAGAACGAGCGTCCACAACGATCACGCTTAGCAAAACGAGCGTCCACAACAGTCACGTTTCGCAAAACGAGCGTCCACAACAGTCACGTTTCGCAAAACGAGCGTCCACAACAGTCACGTTTCGCAAAACGAGCGTCCACAACAGTCACGCTTAGCAAAACGAGCGTCCACAAGGGTCACGCTTAGCAGAACGAGCGTCCACAAGTGCAAAGGAGGGCAAGCACACAAATCGATTTTAAAGATCTTTTACATGGTCATTTAGACCTCTTGTAGTCTTACAAAAATAATGTGAAGAATACTCTTACTTTTCCTAAGCACCAGGTACGCAGTCCTACGCACATTTCTTCCTCTCTGCAACCTCATTGAAATCAAGACCCATCCTACTCCAACTCACCCTCTCCCAGGAGCTCCAAACTATTGTGTTTTTCCCTTCCTCAAACCTTCCTTCCACCAACAATTTACAGGCTTTCAAAGCCGAGGTTCAGATCACCACTCTGATATTGTCCTGGTTCAGTGGAAAGTATCTCTAATATCATAGTATAACAGTATGATGCAGTACAGAAGGACCATAAGAGGTAGGAGCAGGAGTAGGCCATTCGGCCCCTCAAGCCTGCTCCGGCATTTAATGAGATCACGGCTGATCTGATTTTTACCTCAACTCCACTTTCACGCCCTTTCCCCAAATTCTTTGACTCCCTCGCTGATCAAAAATTTGTCCAACTCAGCCTAGAATGTATTCAATGACGCAGCCTCCACAGCTTTTTTGGGGTAAAGAGTTCCAAAGATTCACGACCCTCTGGGAGAAGAAATTCCTCCTCATTTCCGTCTTAAACAGGCGACCCCTTATTCTGAGACTATGCCCCCTAGTTTTAGATTCCCCCATGAGGGGTAACATCCTCTCAGCATCTACCCTATTAAGACCCCTCAGAATCTTGTATGTTTCATTAAGATCTCCTCTCATTCTTCTGAACTCCAATGAGTATGGACCCAACCTGTTCAATCTTTCCTCATAAGACAACCCTTCCATACCCGGAATCAACCTAGTGAACCTTCTCTGAACTGCCTCCAATGCAAGTATGTCCTTCCTTAAATAAGGGCACTAGAACTGTACGCAGTACTCCAGGTGTGGTCTCACCAGCACCCTGTACAGTTGTAGCATGACTTCCCTGCTTTTATACTCCATCCCCCTAGAAATAAAGGCCAATATTCCATTTGCCTTCCGGATTACCTGCTGCACCTGTATGTTGACTTTTTGTGTTTCATGTACGAGGACACCCAGATCCCTCTGTACCGCAGCATTTTGTAGCATTTCTCCATTCAAATAATATTTTGCTTTTTTATTTTTCCTTCCAAAGTGGATGACTTCACATTTTCCCACATTATATTCTATCTGCCAAATTTTTGCCCATTCGCTTAACCTGTCAATATCCCTTTGCAGACACTTTGGGCCCGATATTAGGAGGGAGGCACGTGGGTAACCCATCCAGTGAAATCGGTGGGTTCCCCACGCAATCGTAAGTAAATTGAAGCCACTTACCTTGGCTCCCGGGTTTCGCGCTGGAAAGCTGCGCACCCACATCATAGGCTGTCAGCTGGAGGAGCCCTATTTAAAGGGGCAGTCCTCCACTGACTGATGCTGCAGAAAGAAGCCAAAATTACAGCATGGTGCAGCCCAGGGGGAAGGCTGCTCCCAGGTTTAATGATGCCTCACTCCAGGTCCTACTGGATGGGGTGAGGATGAGGGGGAGGACAGAGATCTTCTCCCCAGCAGACAGGAGGAAGTGGCCTGCCTCTGCCACCACGAAGGCCTGGCACAAGGTGGCAGAGGAGGTCACCTGCACCACCAACATATCGCCCACCTGCATACAATGCAGGAGGCGCTGCAATGACCTAAGTAGGTCAGCCAAAGTGAGTACACTTACTCATTCCCCTACACTCCGTCTGCCACATCACCGCCCCCACCCCACATCTCCTTCTGCACTGCCGACGCTACTCTATCAGGTGTGGGAGTTGAAGGGTTAATCTCTTTAAATCTAGTGCATATTGCTTCAACTGCTTAAGGTCAATTTAAAAGTTTAAATTTCTAAGTTTCTGTCTGGCTTCAGCAGAGAGCTGCTGTAGCAAGTTAATTGGTTAGCTAGATTCAATTGGTCCCTGAAGATGGGGCAGGCCTGACTCATCTGAGTCTCAACTGTAGAAATACAGGGGCCTGTCAGTGCGGACAGCACGGTGTGAGGACAACACAGTGTGCTGAGAGTTCGGTACGTGTGGGAGTTGGGGGAAGGAGGTGCTGCTTTGCCTTGCTTTTCCTGCAGAGCGGTAGTGGACCTGAGAGCGGTGAGCGGCGGGAGAGAGCGAGACCAGAGCGGAGATATAAACAGCGCGGAGAGAGCGAGACCAGAGCTTACTCTGAGAGCGAGACTCTGAGACCAGCGGCAGTTCGGGGTGACGTCACCAGTCAGAAAGTGACGCGGCACAGGGGAGGCAGCTGATTGGTGAGTAGGTTCAGGTGAGTATTTCTACCATTTTACTGTAAGTAAAGTAATAAGAAAGGGAAGATCTGCAGGTTTTATAGCAGATAGTGGTTTTTTTTTTAGTGAACCTAGGTCCCTAGTATAGTTAACATTTTCTAATTTCAACGTAATTTAAAAGGGGTAACTCAGCTAAGGCAAGTCATGGCAGCAGACCTCGCACCCGTGATATGCTCCTCCTGCAAGATGTGGGAAGTCATGGACACTACCAGTGTCCCTGCCGACCATGTGTGCGGGAAGTGTGTCCACCTGCAGCTACTGACCGATCGTATCTCGGAGCTGGAGCTGCGGGTGGACTCACTGTGGAGCATCCGCGATGCAGAGAAACTCGTGGATAGCACGTTTAGCGAGTTGGTCACACCGCAGGTAAAGGGTATACAGGCAGGAAGTGAATGGGTGACCACCAGGAAGAGTAAGAGATGCAGGCAGGTAGTGCAGGGGTCCCCTGTGTCCATCCCCCTCTCAAACAGATATGCCACTTTGGATGCTGTTGGGGGGGATGACTTATCAGGGGAAGGCAGCAGCAGCCAACTTCCTGGCACCACGGGTAGCTCTGCTGCACAGGCTGGGAGGAAAAAGAGTGGCAGAGCTATAGTGATAGGGGACTCAATTGTAAGGGGAATAGACAGGCGTTTCTGCGGCCGCAACCGAGACTCCAGGATGGTGTGTTGCCTCCCTGGTGCAAGGATCAAGGATGTCTCGGAGCGGCTACAGAACATTTTGGAGGGGGAGGGCGAACAGCCAGCTGTCGTGGTGCACATAGGCACCAACGATATAGGTAAAAAAGGGGATGAGGTCCTAAAAGCAGAATATAGGGAGTTAGGAGGTAAATTAAAAATAGGACCTCAAAGGTAGTAATCTCAGGATTGCTGCCAGTGCCACGTGCTAGTCAGAGTAGAAATAGGAGGATATTTCAAATGAATACGTGGCTAGAGGAATGGTGCAAGGGGGAGGGATTCAAATTCCTGGGACACTGGAAACGGTTCTGGGGGAGGTGGGACCAGTACAAACCGGACGGTCTGCACCTGGGCAGGGCCGGGACCGCTGTCCTAGGAGGAGTGTTTGCTAGTGCTGTTGGGGAGGGTTTAAACTAAAGTGGCAGGGGGTTGGGAACCTGAGGAGGGAGAGAGAGGAAAGCGTAACAGGAAGGGACAGAAGGTATGGAGTAATAGGTAAAGTGTTAAAAAAGGAAAAAGCAGGAACTAAGCGTCACAAAACAGATTTGAAAGTTCTTTATCTGAATGCACGTAGCATTCGTAATAAAATGGACGAGTTAACGGCACAAATAACTACGTATGGGTATGATCTTGTGGCCATTACAGAAACATGGCTGCAGGGTGACAACGACTGGGAATTAAATATGCCAGGGTATTTAACAATCAGGAAGGACAGGCAGGAAGGAAGGGGAGGTGGGGTGGCTATGTTAATAAAGGAAGGAATCACTGTAATACAGAGAAAAGATATTGGGACAAAGCATCAAGATAATGAAACAGTTTGGGTGGAGATAAGGAATAATAAGGGAAAAAAAACATTAGTGGGCGTAGTATATAGGCCTCCTAATAGTTGCAACTCTGCTGGAAGAAGTATTAATCAGGAGATAGTCGGGGCATGTAATAAGGGAACAGCCATAATTATGGGGGATTTTAATTATCATATTAACTGGACAAATCAAATTGGGCAGAGCAGCCTTGAGGACGAGTTCATTGAGTGCATCAGGGATGGATTTCTTGAGCAGTATGTAACTGATCCTACAAGGGGGCAGGCAACCTTGGACCTGGTCCTGTGTAATGAGTCAGGATTAATTAATAATGTCCTAGTTAAGGATCCCCTTGGAACGAGCGACCACAACATGGTTGAATTCCATATCCAATTAGAGGGTGAGAAGGTTGATTCTCAAACAAGCGTACTGAGCTTGAATAAAGGAGACTATGATGGTATGAGAGCGGAATTGATTAAAGTGGACTGGGAAAATAGATTAAAGGGTAAGACGGTACATGAGCAGTGGTGTTCATTTAGGGAGTTATTTTACAACTTTCAAAATAAATATATTCCACTGAGGAAAAAAGGGTGTAAAAGAAATGACAGCCATCCGTGGCTAAGTAAAGAAATCAAGGATAGCATCCGACTAAAAACAAGGACATATAAGGTAGCCAAACTTAGTGGGAGGATAGAAGATTGGGAATTCTTCAAAAGACAGCAAAAAGTAACTAAAGGATTGATTAAGAAAGGGAAGTTAGATTATGAAAAGAAATTAGCAAAAAATATAAAAACAGATAGCAAGAGTTTCTATAGTTATATAAAAAGAAAAAGGGTGGCTAAGGCAAACATAGGTCCCTTAGAGGATGAGACCGGGAAATTAATGGTGGGAAACATGGAGATGGCAAAAATGCTGAACAAATATTTTGTTTCAGTCTTTACAGTAGAGGACACTAAGAATATCCCAACACTGGACAAACAGGGGACTCTCGGGGGGGAGGAGCTAAATACGATTAAAATCACTCAAGAGATGGTACTCAGTAAAATAATGGGACTCAAGGCGGATAAATCCCCTGGACCTGATGGCTTCCATCCTAGGGTCTTGAGGGAAGTGGCAGTAGGGATTGTGGATGCTTTGGTGATAGTTTTCCAAAATTCCCTGGACTCAGGAGAGGTCCCGGCAGATTGGAAAACTGCTAATGTAACACCGTTATTTAAAAAGGGTAGTAGGCAGAAGGCTGGAAATTATAGGCCAGTTAGCTTAACATCTGTGGTGGGTAAAATTTTGGAGTCGATTATTAAGGAGACAGTAACGGAACATTTAGATAAGCATAATTTAATAGGACAAAGTCAGCATGGCTTTATGAAGGGGAAGTCATGTCTGACAAATTTGCTTGAGTTCTTCGAGGATATAACGTATAGGGTGGATAAAGGGGAACCAGTGGACGTAGTGTATTTAGACTTCCAGAAGGCATTCGACAAGGTGCCACATAAAAGATTATTACTTAAGATAAAAAATCACGGGATTGGGGGTAATATTCTGGCATGGGTGGAGGATTGGTTATCGAACAGGAAGCAGAGAGTTGGGATAAATGGTTCATTTTCGGACTGGCAACCAGTAACCAGTGGTGTTCCACAGGGGTCGGTGCTGGGTCCCCAACTCTTTACAATCTATATTAACGATTTGGAGGAGGGGACCGAGTGCAACATATCAAAATTTGCAGATGATACAAAGATGGGAGGGAAAGTAGAGAGTGAGGAGGACATAAAAAACCTGCAAGGGGATATAGACAGGCTGGGTGAGTGGGCGGAGATTTGGCAGATGCAATATAATATTGGAAAATGTGAGGTTATGCACTTTGGCAGGAAAAATCAGAGAGCAAGTTATTTTCTTAATGGTGAGAGACTGGAAAGTACTGCAGTACAAAGGGATCTGGGGGTCCTAGTGCAAGAAAATCAAAAAGTTGGTATGCAGGTGCAGCAGGTGATCAAGAAAGCCAACGGAATGTTGGCTTTTATTGCTAGGGGGATAGAATATAAAAACAAGGAGGTATTGCTGCAGTTATATAAGGTATTGGTGAGACCGCACCTGGAATACTGCATACAGTTTTGGTCTCCATACTTAAGAAAAGACATACTTGCTCTCGAGGCAGTACAAAGAAGGTTCACTCGGTTAATCCCGGGGATGAGGGGGCGGACATATGAGGAGAGGTTGAGTAGATTGGGACTCTACTCATTGGAGTTCAGAAGAATGAGAGGCGATCTTATTGAAACATATAAGATTGTGAAGGGTCTTGATCGGGTGGATGCAGTAAGGATGTTCCCAAAGATGGGTGAAACTAGAACTAGGGGGCATAATCTTAGAATAAGGGGCTGCTCTTTCAAAACTGAGATGAGGAGAAACTTCTTCACTCAGAGGGTGGTCGGTCTGTGGAATTTGCTGCCCCAGGAAGCTGTGGAAGCTACATCATTAGATAAATTTAAAACAGAAATAGACAGTTTCCTAGAAGTAAAGGGAATTAGGGGTTATGGGGATCGGGCAGGAAATTGGACATGAAGCTGAGTTCGGATCGGTCAATGCCCTGTGGGTGGCGGAGAGGGCCCAGGGGCTATGTGGCCGGGTCCTGCTCCGACTTCTTGTGTTCTTTAGATTTGTGGTTGGGATCAGATCAGCCATGATCTTATTGAATGGCGGAGCAGGCTCGAGGGGCCGATTGGCCTACTCCTGCTCCAATTTCTTATGTTCTTATATTCTTATATCACATCACTCCTCACACCCACTCAAAGCTCATCCTCACCTCGCCAGTACTCATCCCACCACTACCACTCAACCCAATCCTCATACAATTTCATGGCTCTATCTCATACTCACCCTCTCATGCATCTCTTTCACGGTCAGCCTCACCCAACCTGCCACTACCTGTGCTGCAGCCACAGGGCATGCATCACGTATGTGTAGTAGGAAGCATAAGGCAAACGTGTCATGAGCATGAAGGGGATACACAAGGGTGTTTGAGGGTTTGTCATGGTTTTTACTTATATTTGATTTCTGATCAACTCACATTAAATATTATATTGTCACCACTACTGCCACGTCTTGGCCATTCTTGACTGGCTTGTGCAATAATGCCCTTTCATGAGGTTCTCCATGAACACCCTTGATGCCACCCATTGGGTCAGCCTACAGTGGGTGTATGTGTAGTTGCACGACTACTTTGTGCAGGTGCCTGTTGCGCAGCACTGTGTTGTGGAGCTCCACGTGGCGGATGTGGACGGCGTGCCTGGCAGGGCTGGTGATGTTGCCCGTCCTCCAATGGAGTGATGAATGCAGCAATGGAAACCCCCCCCCACCCCACCATCCTGATGGTGTGAGTGTGAGGGGGTCCACAAAGTAGGTAAATATGTGTTTGGACAGCAGAGTTTAGGATATGATTTAATAATTTGGAGTGTGGAAACAACGGTGTGGCAGGCAAAACTTTGTCTGAGGTGACAGAGTGCCCTGCTGCAATGAATGAGGGTTTACCCCGCACCCGTTAAATGGACCTTTGCAGCTGCCACTGGCTGCTGGCTGCAACATGTCTGTTTAAACAGGGAGTGTTTCCCCCAGCATGGGAAACACGCTCTGGGTAGTCCAAAATCCGAATCCTCCTAAAATCTCCAACGAACAAGGGGCTCGATTTTACCAGGCCTGCAGGCTTCCGGCGGGTTGGGTTTCGGGAGCGTGGTCAACACGCTCGGTGAAATTAGTGGGTTGCCCGCGCGATCGTAGCAGGCAAACCACTAATTGGAGCCACTTACCTGCTCCTCCGGGGTCCGCGCTGCTGATCTGCGCGTCAGGCGGACTGCGCATGCGCAGTACGATCTGTCAGCTGGAGGCGCTCTATTTAAAGGGGCAGTCCTCCACTGACACATGCTGCAACCAATGGAACAAATTACAGCATGCCCACGGGGAAGGCTGCTCCCAGTTTAATGATGCCTCACCCCAGGTATCATCAGATGGGGTGAGGAGGAGGGCGAAAACAGAGATCTTCCACCCGGCGGGCGGGAGGAAGCGGCCAGCCTCTGCCACCAAGAAGGCCTGGCTCGAGGTGGCAGAGGGGGTCACCTGCGCAACCAACATATCGCCCACCTGCATACAGTGCAGGAGGCGCTGCAATGACCGCAGTAGGTCAGCCACAGTGAGAACACGAAGTCTTTCCCCTACACTCCATCTGCCACAACACTGCCCCAACCCCACATCTCCTTCGGCACCGCCAACACTACTCTGTCACATCACCCCTCATACCCACTCAAACCCCATCCTCGTCTTACCTCCACCGACTCACCTCGCCAGTACTCATCCTGCTCTATCCCATTCTCACCCTCTCGTGCATCTCCCTCACGGCCAGCCTCACTCAACCTGCCACCACCTGTGCTGCAGCCACAGGGCATGCATCACATACGTGCAGTAGGCAGCGTAAGGCAAATGTTTTGTGAGCATGAAGGGGGTGCACAAGGGTGTCGGAGGGTTTGCCATGGGTGTTACCTATATTGAATTTCAGAGCAACAAACAGCACACATTATATTGGCACCACCACTGCCATGTCTCCGCGAATCCTGTCTGTTGTGTCCAATAATGCCCGCTCCTGGGTATCACTATGAGGACCCACCACTGATGCCACCCATCGTGTTACTGCAGAGTAGGTGCAGGTGTATTTGCAGGGCTCTTCCGCGCAGACGACTGAGAGACATCCGAGGTGTAGCCGGCTGCACGCTGGAAGGATGCGGAGGAGAAGTTGTGGAGGGCAGTGGTGACTTTGACAGCGACAGGTAAGCAGTTGGTGCTGGGGCCAGCCAGGAGCAGCTCGGCATGAAAGAGCCTGCAGATCTCCACGACTACATGTCGAGCGAATCTGCGCCTCCCTGTGCACTGCTGCTCGGAGAGGTCCGGGGAGCTGCGCCTCGGTCTGTGGACCCTGTGGCGAGGGTAGTGCCCTCTGCGATGCGTCTCTCTCTGCGGTAGCCCTCCCTCCTGCTGTGCAGGTGGGCGTGCAACAACACCGTGTTGGGGGGCTCCACGTCTCTGCGGCGGACGGCGTGGACTGCGAGGCTGCTGGGGCTGGTCATGCTGTTCGTCCTCCGAGGGTGTCCACGCACCACCCATCTGGCAGGTGTTGGTCTGAGGGGTTGTGCAGGGTAGGTGGGTGGTTCCTCGGACTGGGGCTGCAGTTTCGTGTCGGTCTGTCCTCTGGCTTGGCGGGGGGTGGTGGGGGGCAGGGGTTGCCCTATGTGACGCGGTGGCCTCCTGCGTGGGTGAGGGCTCTCCCCCGTGGGGTGCACCTTGGCACCTGCCACAGGCTGCTGGCTGCAACATGCCTGGTTGGAGAGAGACTGTTTCCCCCAGTGTGTGAAACACTCTGCGATGCAGGTGAAATCCCACACTTCCTCTTTTGACAGCTGATTCAGCTCATTAACTGACCTCAACAAGCAAGGTAAGTACACTCAAGTGGAACCCCGCTGGCTTTAATTGCCTGCGGAATTCCCACCAGCGGGGCCTGCGCACGCAGCCCCGCACGTCATCAGGGAACCCGGAAGTGGTCGGGATCGCGGCGCGATCCGGTCACGTGACCGCATATCGGGATTTTCGGGGCCCCCCCGCTGGAAACCCGACCCTAAAATCGAGCCCAAGATCTGTAAACGACCTCAAGTACCCAGATAATGATCTAAGTGGGATCCCGCCGGCTTTGATTGCCGGTGGGAGTCCCGCATGCGGGGGCTGCGCGCGCACCGATTCGTGTCATTGGGGAACCGGGAAGTGGGCAGGTTGGAGCTGGGCTCCGGACCTGTTCCGGGAATCCCCAATTTTAGGAGCCCCGCCGCCACGAAACCACCCGCTCAGCCATCCAAAAATTGACCCCTTTGTGTCCTCCTCATAACTTGCTTTTCCACCTATCTTTGTATCATCAGCAAATTTGGCCACAAGTCACTCTGTTCCTTCATCCAAGTCACTGATATATATTGTAAATAGTTGAGGCCCCAGCACTGATCCCTGCGGCACAGATTGCCATTTTGAAAATGGCCCTTTTATCTCGACTCTTTGTTTTCTGTTAGTTAGCCAATCCTCTATCCATGCCAGTATATTACCCCCAACATCATGAGCTCTTATCTTGTGCAGTAATCTTTTATGTGGCACCTTATCGAATTCCTTTTGGAAATCCAAATATACTGCATCCATTGGTTCCCCTTTATCCACTCCGCCCATTACTTCCTAAAAGAACATAGGAACAGGAGTAGGCCATTCAGCCCCTCATGCCTGCTCCGCCATTTGATAAGATAGAGTCAGAGTCAGAGTCAGAGTTATACAGCATGGATAGAGGCCCTTCGGCCCATCGTGTCCGCGCCAGCCATCAAGCTCTGTCTACTCTAATCCCATATTCCAGCATTTGGTCCGTAGCCTTGTATGCTATGGCATTTCAAGTGCTCATCCAAATGCTTCTTGAATGTTGTGAGGGTTCCTGCCTCCACAACCCTTTCAGGCAGTGAGTTCCAGACTCCAACCACCCTCTGGGTGAAAAAGTTCTTTCTCAAATCCCCTCTAAACCTCCCGTTTTTTACCTTGAATCTATGTCCCCTTGTTATAGAACCCTCAATGAAGGGAAAAAGCTCCTTAGTATCCATCCTATCTGTGCCCCTCATAATTTTGTACACCTCAATCATGTCCCCCCTCAGCCTCCTCTGCTCCAAGGAAAACAAACCCAATCTTCCCAGTCTCTCTTCATAGCTGAAGCGCTCCAGCCCTGGTAACATCCTGGTGAATCTCCTCTGCACCCTCTCCAAAGCGATCACATCCTTCCTGTAGTGCGGCGACCAGAACTGCACACAGTACTCCAGCTGTGGCCTAACCAGTGTTTTATACAGCTCCATCATAACCTCCTTGCTCTTATATTCTATGCCTCGGCTAATAAAGGCAAGTATCCCATATGCCTTCTTTACCACCTTATCTACCTGTTCCGCCGCCTTCAGGGATCTGTGAACTTGCACACCAAGATCCCTCTGACCCTCTGTCTTGCCTGGGGTCCTCCCATTCATTGTGTATTCCCTTGCCTTGTTAGTCCCTCCAAAGTGCATCACCTCGCACTTTTCCGGGTTAAATTCCATTTGCCACTGTTCCGCCCATCTGACCAACCCATCTATATCGTCCTGCAGACTGAGGCTATCCTCCTCGCTATTTACCACCCTACCAATTTTTGTATCATCAGCGAACTTACTGATCATACCTTTCACATTCATATCCAAGTCATTAATGTAGACCACAAACAGCAAGGGACCCAGCACCGATCCCTGTGGTACCCCACTGGCCACAGGCTTCCAGTCACAAAAACAACCTTCGACCATCACCCTCTGCCTTCTGCCACGAAGCCAGTTTTGTATCCAAAGTGCCAAGGCACCCTGGATTCCATGGGCTCGTACCTTCTTGACCAGTCTCCTGTGGGGGACTTTATCGAAGGCCTTACTGAAATCCATGTATACCACATCCACTGCGTTACCCTCATCCACACACCTAGTCACCCCCTCAAAAAATTCAATCAAATTAGTCATGGCTGATCTGTGATCTAACTCCATATACCCGCCTTTGGCCCATATCCCTTAATACCTTTGATTGCCAAAAAGCTATCTATCTCAGATTTAAATTTAACAATTGAGCTAGTACCAATTTGTCAGGCATGATTTCCCCTTCATAAAACCACGTTGACTCTCCTTGATTGTATTTTGAGTCTCCAAATGTCCTGCTGCTACTTCCTTAATAATGGATTCTAGCATTTTCCCAATGACAGGTGTTAGGCTAACTGGTCTATAGTTACCTGCTTTCTGTCTCACTCCCTTCTTGAATAGGGGTGTTACGTTTGCTGTTTTCCAATCCGCTGGGACCTTTCCAGAATCTGGTGAATTCTGGAAGATTACAATCAATGCATCCTCTATCTCTGTAGCCACTTCCTTTAAGACCCTCGGATGCAAGCCATCAGGTCCAGGGGACTTGTCAGCCTTTAGACCCATTAGTTTACCTAGTACTTTTTCTCTAGTGATAGTGACTGTTTTTAGTTCCTCCCTCCCCTTTGCCCCTTATCTACTATTATTGGTATGGAAGAATAAGGAGGCAAAAAAAACTAAATGGTACAATTTTATAGGGAGTGCAGGAACATAGAGACCTGGGGGTGCACATCCACAAATTACTGAGGTCACTCGGCCCATCGTGCCTGTGCTGGCTCTTTCAAAAAGCTGTACAATTAGTCCCACTCCCCTGCTCTTTCCCAGAACCCTGTAAATCTTTTCCCTTCAAGTATTTATCCAATTCCCTTTTGAAAGTTACTACTGAATCTGCTTCCACCGCCCTTTCAGGCAGTGCATTCCAGATCATCACAACTCGCTGTGTAAAAAAATGTTTCCTGTTGTGCCTCTGGCTCTTTTGCCAATCACCTTAAATCTGTGTCCTCTGGTTACCGACCTTTCTGCCACTGGAAACAGTTTCTCCTTATTTACTCTATCAAAACCATTCATGATTTTGAACACCTCAATCAAATCTCCACTTAACCTTCTCTGTTCTAAGGAGAACAACCCCAGCTTCTCCAATCTATCCACGTAACTGAAGTCCCTCATCCCTGGAATCATTCGAGTAAATCTCTTCTGCACCCTCTCTAAGGCCTTGACATCCTTCCTAAAGTGCGGTGCCCAGAACTGGACACAATACTCCAGCTGAGGCCGAACAGTGTTTTATAAAGGTTTAAGTACAACTTTCTTGCTTTTGTACTCTATGCCTCTATTAATAAAGCCTAGGATCCCATATGCTTTTTAACAGCGTTCTCAACCTGTCCTGCCACCTTCCATAATTTGTGTATGTGCACCCCCAGGTCTCTCTGTTCCTGCACTCCCTTTAAAATTGTACCATTTAGTTTATATTGCCTCTCCCCATTCTTCCTTCCAAAATGCATCACTTCACACTTTTCTGCGTTAAATTTCATCTGTCAAGTATCTGCCCATTTCCTTGAAGTCTGTTACTATCCTCAACATTATTTACTACATTTCCGAGTTTTGTGTCATCTGCAAACTTTGAAATTATACCCTCTATACCCAAGTACAAGTTATATATCAAAAAGAGCAGTGATCCTAATACTGACCCCTCCGAAACACCACTGTAGAATTCCCTCCAGTCTGAAAAACAACCATTCACCACTACTCTCTGCTTTCTGTCCCTGAGCCATTTTTGTATCCATGCTGCCACTGTCCCTTTAATCCCATGGGCTTTAATTTTGCTAACAAGTCTATTATGTGGCACTTTATCAAATGCCTTTTGAAAGTCCACCACCCATGTCACACTCACCGTTACATCATGAAAGAACTCAATCAAGTTGGTCAAACAAGATATTCCTTTAAAAAATCCGTGCTAACATTAATTTGTTAGCCCAGACTTTTCCAAGTACAAATAATTTGTCCCAGATTATTGTCACGAAAAGTTTCCCCACCATCGAAAATATTAGAAATACTTTCTACTGAACCAGGACAATATTAGAAATACTTTCTACTGAACCAGGACAATATTAGAAATACTTTCTGCTGAACCAGGACAATATTAGAAATACTTTCCTATGAATGAGGACAACATTAGAAATACTTTCTAATTAACCAGGACAATATTAGAAATACTTTCTACTGAACCAGGACAATATTAGAAATACTTTCTACTGAATGAGGACAATATTAGAAATACTTTTGACTGAAATCAGGACAATTTTCGAAATTCTTTCCAAAGAACCAGGACAATATTGGAAATACTTTCTACTCAATTAGGACAATATTAGAAATACTTTCTACTGAAACCAGGACAATATTAAAAATACTTTCTAATTAACGAGGACAATATTAGAAATACTTTCGACTGAACCAGGACAATATTAGAAATACTTTCTACTCAATTAGGAAAATATTAGAAATACTTTCGACTGAACCAGGACAATATTAAAAATACTTTCTAATTAACGAGGACAATATTAGAAATACTTTCGACTGAACCAGGACAATATTAGAAATACTTTCTACTCAATTAGGAAAATATTAGAAATACTTTCTACTGAAACCAGGACAATATTAAAAATACTTTCTAATTAACCAGGATAATATTAGAAATACTTTCTACTGAACCAGGATAATATTAGAAATACTTTCTACTGAACCAGGATAATATTAGAAATACTTTCTAATTAACCACGACAATATTAAAAATACTTTCTAATTAACGAGGACAATATTAGAAATACTTTCTACTGAACCAGGATAATATTAGAAATACTTTCTACTGAACCAGGATAATATTAGAAATACTTTCTAATTAACCACGACAATATTAAAAATACTTTCTAATTAACGAGGACAATATTAGAAATACTTTCTACTGAATTAGTACAATATTAGAAATACTTTCTACTGAAACCAGGACAATATGAGAAATACTATCTACTGAAATACTTTCAGAAGAAAGTATTTCTAATATTGTACTAATTCAGTAGAAAGTATTTCTAATATTGTCCTCGTTAATTAAAAAGTATTTTTAATATTGTCCTGGTTAATGAGAAAGTATTCCTAATATTGTCCTGGTTCAGTAGAAAGTATTTCTAATATTGTCCTCATTCAGTCGAAAGTATTTCTAATATTGTTCTGGTTCAGTAGAAAGTATTTGTAATATTGTCCTCGTTCAGTAGAAAGTATTTCTATTATTGTTCTGGTTCATTTGAAAGAATTTCGAAAATTGTCCTAATTTCAGTCGAAAGTATTTCTAATATTGTCCTGGTTAATTAGAAAGTATTTCTAATATTGTCCTCGTTCAGTGGAAAGTATTTTTAATATTGTCCTGGTTTCAGTCGAAAGTATTTCTAATATTGTCCTCATTCAGTAGAAAGTACTTTCTACTTAAACCAGGACAATATTAGAAATACTATCAACTGAACCAGGATAATATTAGAAATACTTTCTACTGAACCAGGATAATATTAGAAATACTTTCTAATTAACCACGACAATATTAAAAATACTTTCTAATTAACGAGGACAATATTAGAAATACTTTCTACTGAATTCGTACAATATTAGAAATACCTTCTACTGAACGAGGACAATATTAGAAATACTTTCGTTTGGGAACCAGGACAATATTAGAAATACTTTCTAATTAACCAGGACAGTATTAGAAATACATTCTAATTAACCAGGACAATATTAGAAATACTTTCTAATTAACCAGGACAATATTAGAAATACTTTCTACTGAACCAGGACAATATTAGAAATACTTTCGACTGAATGCGGACAATATTAGAAATACTTTCGACTGAACGAGGACAATATTAGAAATACTTTCTACTGAAACCAGGACAATATTAAAAATACTTTCTACTCAATTAGGACAATATTAGAAATACTTCCTAATTAACCAGGACAACATTAGAAGTACTTCCTAATTAACCAGGACAATATTAGAAGTACTTTCTACTGAACGAGGACAATATTAGAAATACTTTCTACTGAACGAGGACAATATTAGAAATACTTTCTACTGAACCAGGACAATATTAGAAATACTTTCTAATTAATCAGGACAATATCAGAAATACTTTCTGCTGAACTAGGACAATATTAGAAATACTTTCTAATTAACCAGGAAAATATTAAAAATACTTTCGACTGAACGAGGACAATATGAGAAATGCTTTCTACTCAATTAGGACAATATTAGAAATACTTTCAACGGAATGAGGACAATATTAGAAATACTTTCGACTGAACGAGGACAATATGAGAAATACTTTCCACTGAATGAGGACAATATTAGAAATACTTTCTACTCAATTAGGACAATATTAGAAATACTTTCGACTGAATGAGCACAATATTAGAAATACTTTCTACTGAAACCAGGACAATATGAGAAATACTTTCTACTGAAACCAGGACAATATTAAAAATACTTTCTAATTAACCAGGACAATATTAGAAATACTTTCTAATTAACCAGGACAATATGAGAAATACTTTCTAATTAACCAGGACAATATTAGAAATACTTTCTAATTAACCAGGACAATATTAGAAATACTTTCTACTGAACCGGGACAATATTAGAAATAGTTTCCACTGAATGAGGACAATATATCGCAGTTCCTTCATTATCGCTGGGTCAAAATCCTGGGTCAAATTCCTAACAGCACTGTGGGAGAACCGTCACCACACGGACTGCAGCGGTTCAAGAAGGCGGCTCACCACCACCTTCTCGAGGGCAATTAGGGATGGGCAATAAATGCCGGCCTCGCCAGCGACGCCCACATCCCGTGAACGAATAAAAAAAATATTAGAAATACTTTCGACTGAACCAGGACAATATTAGAAATACTTTCTACTGAACCAGGACAATATGAGAAATACTTTCCACTGAATGAGGACAATATTAGAAATACTTTTGACTGAACGAGGACAATATTAGAAATACTTTCTACTCAATTAGGACAATATTAGAAATACTTTCTACTGAATCCAGGACAATATTAAAAATACTTTCTAATTAACCACGACAATATTAGAAATACTTTCTAATTAACCAGGACAATATTAGAAATACTTTCTACTGAACGAGGACAATATTAGAAATACTTTCGACTGAACGAGGACAATATTAGAAATACTTTCGACTGAACCAGGACAATATTAGAAATACTTTCTACTGAACCAGGACAATATTAGAAATACTTTCGACTGAACGAGGACAATATTAGAAATACTTTCGACTGAACCAGGACAATATTAGAAATACTTTCTACTGAACCAGGACAATATTAGAAATACTTTCTACTGAACCAGGACAATATTAGAAATACTTTCTACTGAACCAGGACAATATTAGAAATACTTTCCACTGAATGAGGACAATATATCGCCGTTCCTTCATTGTCGCTGGGTCAAAATCCTGGATCTACCTTCCAAACAGCACTGTGGGAGAACCGTCACCACACGGACTGCAGCGGTTCAAGAAGGCGGCTCACCACCACCTTCTCAAGGGCAATTAGGGATGGGCAATAAATGCCGGCCTCGCCCGCGACGCCCACATCCCGTGAACGAATAAAAAAAAATATTGGAAATACTTTCGACTGAAACAAGGAGACTATTAGAAATACTTTCTACTGAACCAGGACAATATTAGAAATACTTTCTACTGAACCAGGACAATATTAGAAATTCTTTCTACTGAACCAGGACAATATTAGAAATTCTTTCTACTGAAACCAGGACAATATAAGAAATACTTTCTACTGAACCAGGACAATATTATAAATACTTTCTACTGAATGAGGATAATATTAGAAATACTTTCTAATGAACCAGGAAAATATTGGAAATAATTTCTACTGAACCAGGACAATATTAGAAATACTTTCAACTGAACCAGGACAATATTAGAAATACTTTCTACTGAACCAGGACAAGATTAGAAATACTTTCGACTGAACGAGGACAATATTAGAAATACTTTCGACTGAACGAGGACAATATTAGAAATACTTTCTACTGAACCAGGACAATATTAGAAATACTTTCTACTGAACCAGGACAAGATTAGAAATACTTTTTACTGAACCAGGACAATATTAGAAATACTTTCTAATTAACCAGGACAATATTAAAAATACTTTCTAATTAACGAGGACAATATTAGAAATACTTTCTACATAATTAGTACAATATTAGAAATACTTTCTCCTGAACCAGGACAATATTAGAAATACTTTCGACTGAACGAGGACAATATTAGAAATACTTTCGACTGAACCAGGACAATATTAGAAATACTTTTTACTGAACCAGGACAATATTAGAAATACTTTCTACTGAACCAGGACAATATTAGAAATACTTTCAACTGAACCAGGACAATATTAGAAATACTTTCAACTGAACCAGGACAATATTAGAAATACTTTCGACTGAACCAGGACAATATTAGAAATACTTTCAACTGAACCAGGATAATATTAGAAATACTTTCTACTGATCCAGGACAATATTAGAAATACTTTCTACTGATCCAGGACAATATTAGAAATACTTTCTACTGAACCAGGACAATATTAGAAATACTTTCAACTGAACCAGGACAATATTAGAAATACTTTCTAATTAACCAGGACAATATTAAAAATACTTTCTAATTAACGAGGACAATATTAGAAATACTTTCTACATAATTAGTACAATATTAGAAATACTTTCTCCTGAACGAGGACAATATTAGAAATACTTTCGACTGAATGAGGACAATATTAGAAATACTTTCTACTGAACCAGGACAATATTAGAAATACTTTCTACTGAACCAGGACAATATTAGAAATACTTTCTACTGAACCAGGACAATATTGGAAATACTTTCTACTGAACGAGGACAATATTAGAAATACTTTCAACTGAACCAGGACAATATTAGAAATAATTTCTTCTGAAACCAGGACAATATTAGAAATACTTTCTACTGAACCAGGACAATATTTTAAATACTTTCTACTGAATGAGGATAATATTAGAAATAATTTCTACTGAACCAGGACAATATTAGAAATACTTTCTACTGAACCAGGACAATATTAGAAATACTTTCTACTGAACCAGGACAATATTAGAAATACTTTCTACTGAACCAGGACAATATTAAAAATACTTTCTACTGAACCAGGACAATATTAGAAATACTTTCTACTGAACCAGGACAATATTGGAAATAATTTCTTCTGAAACCAGGACAATATTAGAAATACTTTCTACTGAACCAGGACAATATTTTAAATACTTTCTACTGAATGAGGATAATATTAGAAATACTTTCTAATGAACCAGGAAAATATTAGAAATAATTTCTACTGATCCAGGACAATATTAGAAATACTTTCTACTGAACCAGGACAATATTAGAAATACTTTCTACTGAACCAGGACAATATTAGAAATACTTTCTACTGAACCAGGACAATATTAAAAATACTTTCTACTGAACCAGGACAATATTAGAAATACTTTCTACTGAACCAGGACAATATTAGAAATACTTTCTAATTAACCAGGACAATATTGGAAATACTTTCTAATTAACCAGGACAATATTAGAAATACTTTCCACTGAATGAGGACAATATATCGCCGTTCCTTCATTGTCGCTGGGTCAAAATCCTGGATCTACCTTCCTAACAGCACTGTGGGAGAACCGTCATCACACGGACTGCAGCGGTTCAAGAAGGCGGCTCACCACCACCTTCTCGAGGGCAATTAGGGATGGGCAATAAATGCCGGCCTCGCCAGCGACACCCACATCCCGTGAACGAATTTAAAAAAATAATAGAAATACTTTCGACTGAAACCAGGAGAATATTAGAAATACTTTCTACTGAACCAGGACAATATTAGAAATACTTTCTACTGAACCAGGACAATATTAGAAATACTTTCTACTGAACCAGGACAATATTAAAAATTCATTCTACTGAACCAGGACAATATTAGAAATACATTCTACTGAACCAGGACAATATTAGAAATACTTTCTATGAACCAGGACAATATTAGAAATACTTTCTACTGAACCAGGACAATATTAGAAATACTTTCTACTGAACCAGGACAATATTAGAAATACTTTCTACTGAACCAGGACAATATTAGAAATACTTTCTACTGAACCAGGACAATATTAAAAATACTTTCTACTGAACCAGGACAATATTAGAAATACTTTCTACTGAACCAGGACAATATTAGAAATAATTTCTTCTGAAACCAGGACAATATTAGAAATACTTTCTACTGAACCAGGACAATATTTTAAATACTTTCTACTGAATGAGGATAATATTAGAAATACTTTCTAATGAACCAGGAAAATATTAGCAATAATTTCTACTGAACCAGGACAATATTAGAAATACTTTCTACTGAACCAGGACAATATTAGAAATACTTTCTACTGAACCAGGACAATATTAGAAATACTTTCTACTGAACCAGGACAATATTAAAAATACTTTCTACTGAACCAGGACAATATTAGAAATACTTTCTACTGAACCAGGACAATATTAGAAATACTTTCTACTGAACCAGGACAATATTAGAAATACTTTTTACTGAACCAGGACAATATTAGAAATAATTTCTTCTGAAACCAGGACAATATTAGAAATACTTTCTACTGAACCAGGACAATATTAGAAATAATTTCTTCTGAAACCAGGACAATATTAGAAATACTTTCTACTGAACCAGGACAATATTAGAAATACTTTCTACTGAACGAGGACAATATTAGAAATACTTTCGACTGAACCAGGACAATATTAGAAATACTTTTTACTGAACCAGAACAATATTAGAAATACTTTCTGCTGAACCAGAACAATATTAGAAATACTTTCAACTGAACCAGGACAATATTAGAAATACTTTCAACTGAACCAGGACAATATTAGAAATACTTTCGACTGAACCAGGACAATATTAGAAATACTTTCAACTGAACCAGGATAATATTAGAAATACTTTCTACTGATCCAGGACAATATTAGAAATACTTTCTACTGATCCAGGACAATATTAGAAATACTTTCTACTGAACCAGGACAATATTAGAAATACTTTCAACTGAACCAGGACAATATTAGAAATACTTTCTAATTAACCAGGACAATATTAAAAATACTTTCTAATTAACGAGGACAATATTAGAAATACTTTCTACATAATTAGTACAATATTAGAAATACTTTCTCCTGAACCAGGACAATATTAGAAATACTTTCGACTGAACCAGGACAATATGAGAAATACTTTCTACTGAAACCAGGACAATATGAGAAATACTTTCGACTGAACCAGGACAATATTAAAAATACTTTCTACTGAACGAGGACAATATTAGAAATACTTTCGACTGAATGAGGACAATATTAGAAATACTTTCTACTGAACCAGGACAATATTAGAAATACTTTCTACTGAACCAGGACAATATTAGAAATACTTTCTACTGAACCAGGACAATATTGGAAATACTTTCTACTGAACGAGGACAATATTAGAAATACTTTCAACTGAACCAGGACAATATTAGAAATAATTTCTTCTGAAACCAGGACAATATTAGAAATACTTTCTACTGAACCAGGACAATATTTTAAATACTTTCTACTGAATGAGGATAATATTAGAAATAATTTCTACTGAACCAGGACAATATTAGAAATACTTTCTACTGAACCAGGACAATATTAGAAATACTTTCTACTGAACCAGGACAATATTAGAAATACTTTCTACTGAACCAGGACAATATTAGAAATACTTTCTACTGAACCAGGACAATATTAGAAATACTTTCTACTGAACCAGGACAATATTAGAAATAATTTCTTCTGAAACCAGGACAATATTAGAAATACTTTCTACTGAACCAGGACAATATTTTAAATACTTTCTACTGAATGAGGATAATATTAGAAATACTTTCAAATGAATCAGGAAAATATTAGAAATAATTTCTACTGAACCAGGACAATATTAGAAATACTTTCTACTGAACCAGGACAATATTAGAAATACTTTCTACTGAACCAGGACAATATTAGAAATACTTTCTACTGAACCAGGACAATATTAAAAATACTTTCTACTGAACCAGGACAATATTAGAAATACTTTCTACTGAACCAGGACAATATTAGAAATACTTTCTAATTAACCAGGACAATATTGGAAATACTTTCTAATTAACCAGGACAATATTAGAAATACTTTCCACTGAATGAGGACAATATATCGCCGTTCCTTCATTGTCGCTGGGTCAAAATCCTGGATCTACCTTCCGAACAGCACTGTGGGAGAACCGTCATCACACGGACTGCAGCGGTTCAAGAAGGCGGCTCACCACCACCTTCTCGAGGGCAATTAGGGATGGGCAATAAATGCCGGCCTCGCCAGCGACACCCACATCCCGTGAACGAATTTAAAAAAATAATAGAAATACTTTCGACTGAAACCAGGAGAATATTAGAAATACTTTCTACTGAACCAGGACAATATTAGAAATACTTTCTACTGAACCAGGACAATATTAGAAATACTTTCTACTGAACCAGGACAATATTAGAAATACTTTCTACTGAACCAGGACAATATTAAAAATTCATTCTACTGAACCAGGACAATATTAGAAATACATTCTACTGAACCAGGACAATATTAGAAATACTTTCTATGAACCAGGACAATATTAGAAATACTTTCTACTGAACGAGGACAATATTAGAAATACTTTCTACTGAACCAGGACAATATTAGAAATACTTTCTACTGAACCAGGACAATATTAGAAATACTTTCTACTGAACCAGGACAATATTAGAAATACTTTCTACTGAACCAGGACAATATTAAAAATACTTTCTACTGAACCAGGACAATATTAGAAATAATTTCTTCTGAAACCAGGACAATATTAGAAATACTTTCTACTGAACCAGGACAATATTTTAAATACTTTCTACTGAATGAGGATAATATTAGAAATACTTTCTAATGAACCAGGAAAATATTAGCAATAATTTCTACTGAACCAGGACAATATTAGAAATACTTTCTACTGAACCAGGACAATATTAGAAATACTTTCTACTGAACCAGGACAATATTAGAAATACTTTCTACTGAACCAGGACAATATTAAAAATACTTTCTACTGAACCAGGACAATATTAGAAATACTTTCTACTGAACCAGGACAATATTAGAAATACTTTCTACTGAACCAGGACAATATTAGAAATACTTTTTACTGAACCAGGACAATATTAGAAATAATTTCTTCTGAAACCAGGACAATATTAGAAATACTTTCTACTGAACCAGGACAATATTAGAAATAATTTCTTCTGAAACCAGGACAATATTAGAAATACTTTCTACTGAACCAGGACAATATTAGAAATACTTTCTACTGAACGAGGACAATATTAGAAATACTTTCGACTGAACCAGGACAATATTAGAAATACTTTTTACTGAACCAGAACAATATTAGAAATACTTTCTGCTGAACCAGGACAATATTAGAAATACTTTCTAATTAACCAGGATAATATTAGAAATACTTTCTACTGAACGAGGACAATATTAGAAATACTTTCTACTGAACCAGGACAATATTAGAAATACTTTCTACTGAACCAGGACAAGATTAGAAATACTTTCGACTGAACGAGGACAATATTAGAAATACTTTCTACTGAACCAGGACAAGATTAGAAATACTTTCTACTGAACCAGGACAATATTAGAAATACTTTCTACTGAACGAGGACAATATTAGAAATACTTTCTACTGAACCAGGACAAGATTAGAAATACTTTCTACTGAACGAGGACAATATTAGAAATACTTTCTACTGAACCAGGACAAGATTAGAAATACTTTCCACTGAACCAGGACAATATTAGAAATACTTTCTACTGAATGAGGACAATATTAGAAATACTTTAGATGGAATGAGGACAATATTACAAATACTTTCGTCTGGGAACCAGGACAATATTAGAAATACTTTCTACTGAACCAGGACAATATTAGAAATACTTTCTACTGAACCAGGACAATATTAGAAATACTTTCTACTGAATGAGGACAATATTAGAAATACTTTCTACTGAACCAGGACAATATTAGAAATACTTTCTACTGAATGAGCATAATATTAGAAATACTTTCTACTGAACCAGGACAATATTAGAAATACTTTCAACTGAACCAGGATAATATTAGAAATACTTTCTACTGAACCAGGACAATATTAGAAATAATTTCTTCTGAAACCAGGACAATATTAAAAATACATTCGACTGAACGAGGACAATATTAGAAATACTTTCTACTGAACCAGGACAATATTATAAATACTTTCCACTGAATGAGGATAATATTAGAAATACTTTCTAATGAACCAGGAAAATATTAGAAATAATTTCGACTGAACCAGGACAATATTAGAAATACTTTCTACTGAACGAGGACAATATTAGAAATACTTTCGACTGAACCAGGACAATATTAGAAATACTTTCTACTGAACCAGGACAATATTAAAAATACTTTCTAATTAACCAGGACAATATTGGAAATACTTTCTAATTAACCAGGACAATATTAGAAATACTTTCTACTGAACCAGGACAATATTAGAAATACTTTCCACTGAATGAGGACAATATATCGCCGTTCCTTCATTGTCGCTGGGTCAAAATCCTGGATCTCCCTTCCCAACAGCACTGTGGGAGAACCGTCATCACACGGACTGCAGCGGTTCAAGAAGGCGGCTCACCACCACCTTCTCGAGGGCAATTAGGGATGGGCAATAAATGCCGCCCTCGCCAGCGACACCCACATCCCGTGAACGAATAAAAAAAAATATTGGAAAGACTTTCGACGGAAACCAGGAGAATATTAGAAATACTTTCTACTGAACCAGGACAATATTAGAAATTCTTTCTACTAAAACCAGGACAATATTAGAAAATACTTTCTAATGAACCAGGACAATATTAGAAATACTTTCTACTGAATGAGGACAATATTAGAAATACTTTCTACTGAACCAGGACAATATTAGAAATACTTTCTACTGAACGAGGACAATATTAGAAATACTTTCTACTGAACCAGGACAATATTAGAAATACTTTCTACTGAACCAGGACAATATTAAAAATACTTTCGACTGAATGAGGACAATATTAGAAATACTTTCTACTGAACCAGGACAATATTAGAAATACTTTCTACTGAACCAGGACAATATTAGAAATACTTTCTACTGAACCAGGACAATATTAGAAATACTTTCTACTGAACGAGGACAATATTAGAAATACTTTCGACTGAATGAGGACAATATTAGAAATACTTTCTACTGAACCAGGACAATATTAGAAATACTTTCTACTGAACCAGGACAATATTAGAAATACTTTCTACTGAACCAGGACAATATTAGAAATACTTTCTACTGAACGAGGACAATATTAGAAATACTTTCGACTGAACCAGGACAATATTAGAAATACTTTCGACTGAACCAGGACAATATTAGATATACTTTCTACTGAACCAAGACAAGATTAGAAATACTTGTTACTGAACCAGAACAATATTAGAAATACTTTTGACTGAACCAGGACAAGATTAGAAATACTTTCTACTGAACGAGGACAATATTAGAAATACTTTCAACTGAACCAGGACAATATTAGAAATACTTTCGACTGAACCAGAACAATATTAGAAATACTTTCTACTGAACCAGGACAATATTAGAAATACTTTCTACTGAACGAGGACAATATTAGAAATACTTTCAACTGAACCAGGACAATATTAGAAATACTTTCGACTGAACCAGGACAATATTAGATATACTTTCTACTGAACCAAGACAAGATTAGAAATACTTTTTACTGAACCAGAACAATATTAGAAATACTTTCGACTGAACCAGGACAAGATTAGAAATACTTTCTACTGAATGAGGACAATATTAGAAATACTTTTTACTGAACCAGGACAATATTAGAAATACTTTCTACTGAACCAGGACAAGATTAGAAATACTTTCTACTGAATGAGGACAATATTAGAAATACTTTCTACTGAACGAGGACAATATTAGAAATACTTTCTACTGAATGAGGACAATATTAAAAATACTTTAAACGGAATGAGGACAATATTACAAATACTTTCGTCTGGGAACCAGGACAATATTAGAAATACTTTCCACTGAACGAGGATAATATTAGAAATACTTTCTATTGAACGAGGACAATATTAGAAATACTTTCTACTGACTGAGTACAATATTAGAAATACTTTCTACTGACTGAGTACAATATTAGAAATACTTTCTACTGAATTAGGATAATATTAGAAATACTTTCTACTGAACCAGGACAATATTAGAAATACTTTCAACTGAACCAGGACAATATTAGAAATACTTTCTACTGAACCAGGACAATATTAGAAACAATTTCTTCTGAAACCAGGACAATATTAGAAATACTTTCTACTGAACCAGGACAATATTTTAAATACTTTCTACTGAATGAGGATAATATTAGAAATACTTTCTAATGAACCAGGAAAATATTAGAAATAATTTCTACTGAACCAGTACAATATTAGAAATACTTTCTACTGAACCAGGACAATATTAGAAATACTTTCTACTGAACCAGGACAATATTAGAAATACTTTCTACTGAACCAGGACAATATTAGAAATACTTTCTACTGAACCAGGACAATATTAAAAATACTTTCTACTGAACCAGGACAATATTAGAAATACTTTCTACTGAACCAGGACAATATTAGAAATAATTTCTTCTGAAACCAGGACAATATTAGAAATACTTTCTACTGAACCAGGACAATATTTTAAATACTTTCTACTGAATGAGGATAATATTAGAAATACTTTCTAATGAACCAGGAAAATATTAGAAATAATTTCTACTGAACCAGGACAATATTAGAAATACTTTCTACTGAACCAGGACAATATTAGAAATACTTTCTACTGAACCAGGACAATATTAGAAATACTTTCTACTGAACCAGGACAATATTAGAAATAATTTCTTCTGAAACCAGGACAATATTAGAAATACTTTCTACTGAACCAGGACAATATTAGAAATACTTTCTACTGAATGAGGACAATATTAGAAATACTTTCTACTGAACGAGGACAATATTAGAAATACTTTCGACTGAACCAGGACAATATTAGAAATACTTTTTACTGAACCAGAACAATATTAGAAATACTTTCTACTGAACCAGGACAATATTAGAAATACTTTCTCATTAACCAGGATAATATTAGAAATACTTTCTACTGAACGAGGACAATATTAGAAATACTTTCTACTGAACCAGGACAATATTAGAAATACTTTCTACTGAATGAGGACAATATTAGAAATACTTTAAATGGAATGAGGACAATATTACAAATACTTTCGTCTGGGAACCAGGACAATATTAGAAATACTTTCTACTGAAACCAGGACAATATTAGAAATACTTTCTACTGACTGAGTACAATATTAGAAATACTTTCTATTGAACGAGGACAATATTAGAAATACTTTCTACTGAAACCAGTACAATATTAAAAATTCTTTCTACTGAACCAGGACAATATTAGAAATACTTTCTACTGAATGAGCATAATATTAGAAATACTTTCTACTGAACCAGGACAATATTAGAAATACTTTCAACTGAACCAGGATAATATTAGAAATACTTTCTACTGAACCAGGACAATATTAGAAATACTTTCTACTGAACCAGGACAATATTAGAAATACTTTCTACTGAACCAGGACAATATTAGAAATAATTTCTTCTGAAACCAGGACAATATTAGAAATACTTTCTACTGAACCAGGACAATATTAGAAATACTTTCTACTGAATGAGGACAATATTAGAAATACTTTCTACTGAACGAGGACAATATTAGAAATACTTTCGACTGAACCAGGACAATATTAGAAATACTTTTTACTGAACCAGAACAATATTAGAAATACTTTCTACTGAACCAGGACAATATTAGAAATACTTTCTCATTAACCAGGATAATATTAGAAATACTTTCTACTGAACGAGGACAATATTAGAAATACTTTCTACTGAACCAGGACAATATTAGAAATACTTTCTACTGAATGAGGACAATATTAGAAATACTTTAAATGGAATGAGGACAATATTACAAATACTTTCGTCTGGGAACCAGGACAATATTAGAAATACTTTCTACTGAAACCAGGACAATATTAGAAATACTTTCTACTGACTGAGTACAATATTAGAAATACTTTCTATTGAACGAGGACAATATTAGAAATACTTTCTACTGAAACCAGTACAATATTAAAAATTCTTTCTACTGAACCAGGACAATATTAGAAATACTTTCTACTGAATGAGCATAATATTAGAAATACTTTCTACTGAACCAGGACAATATTAGAAATACTTTCAACTGAACCAGGATAATATTAGAAATACTTTCTACTGAACCAGGACAATATTAGAAATACTTTCTATTGAACGAGGACAATATTAGAAATACTTTCTACTGAAACCAGGACAATATTAGAAATACTTTCTACTGAACCAGGACAATATTTTAAATACTTTCTACTGAATGAGGATAATATTAGAAATACTTTCTAATGAACCAGGAAAATATTAGAAATAATTTCTACTGAACCAGTACAATATTAGAAATACTTTCTACTGAACCAGGACAATATTAGAAATACTTTCTACTGAACCAGGACAATATTAGAAATACTTTCTACTGAACCAGGACAATATTAGAAATACTTTCTACTGAACCAGGACAATATTAAAAATACTTTCTACTGAACCAGGACAATATTAGAAATACTTTCTACTGAACCAGGACAATATTAGAAATAATTTCTTCTGAAACCAGGACAATATTAGAAATACTTTCTACTGAACCAGGACAATATTTTAAATACTTTCTACTGAATGAGGATAATATTAGAAATACTTTCTAATGAACCAGGAAAATATTAGAAATAATTTCTACTGAACCAGGACAATATTAGAAATACTTTCTACTGAACCAGGACAATATTAGAAATACTTTCTACTGAACCAGGACAATATTAGAAATACTTTCTACTGAACCAGGACAATATTAGAAATAATTTCTTCTGAAACCAGGACAATATTAGAAATACTTTCTACTGAACCAGGACAATATTAGAAATACTTTCTACTGAATGAGGACAATATTAGAAATACTTTCTACTGAACGAGGACAATATTAGAAATACTTTCGACTGAACCAGGACAATATTAGAAATACTTTTTACTGAACCAGAACAATATTAGAAATACTTTCTACTGAACCAGGACAATATTAGAAATACTTTCTCATTAACCAGGATAATATTAGAAATACTTTCTACTGAACGAGGACAATATTAGAAATACTTTCTACTGAACCAGGACAATATTAGAAATACTTTCTACTGAATGAGGACAATATTAGAAATACTTTAAATGGAATGAGGACAATATTACAAATACTTTCGTCTGGGAACCAGGACAATATTAGAAATACTTTCTACTGAAACCAGGACAATATTAGAAATACTTTCTACTGACTGAGTACAATATTAGAAATACTTTCTATTGAACGAGGACAATATTAGAAATACTTTCTACTGAAACCAGTACAATATTAAAAATTCTTTCTACTGAACCAGGACAATATTAGAAATACTTTCTACTGAATGAGCATAATATTAGAAATACTTTCTACTGAACCAGGACAATATTAGAAATACTTTCAACTGAACCAGGATAATATTAGAAATACTTTCTACTGAACCAGGACAATATTAGAAATACTTTCTATTGAACGAGGACAATATTAGAAATACTTTCTACTGAAACCAGGACAATATTAGAAATACTTTCTACTGACTGAGTACAATATTAGAAATACTTTCTATTGAACGAGGACAATATTAGAAATACTTTCTACTGAAACCAGGACAATATTAGAAATACTTTCTACTGACTGAGTACAATATTAGAAATACTTTCTATTGAACGAGGACAATATTAGAAATACTTTCTACTGACTGAGTACAATATTAGAAATACTTTCTACTGAAACCAGGACAATATTAAAAATACTTTCGACTGAACGAGGACAATATTAGAAATACTTTCTACTGAACCAGGACAATATTATAAATACTTTCCACTGAATGAGGATAATATTAGAAATACTTTCTAATGAACCAGGAAAATATTAGAAATACTTTCGACTGAACCAGGACAATATTAGAAATACTTTCTACTGAACGAGGACAATATTAGAAATACTTTCGACTGAACCAGGACAATATTAGAAATACTTTCTAATTAACCAGGACAATATTGGAAATACTTTCTAATTAACCAGGACAATATTAGAAATACTTTCTACTGAACCAGGACAATATTAGAAATACTTTCCACTGAATGAGGACAATATATCGCCGTTCCTTCATTGTCGCTGGGTCAAAATCCTGGATCTCCCTTCCCAACAGCACTGTGGGACAACCGTCATCACACGGACTGCAGCGGTTCAAGAAGGCGGCTCACCACCACCTTCTCGAGGGCAATTAGGGATGGGCAATAAATGCCGGCCTCGCCAGCGACACCCACATCCCGTGAACGAATAAAAAAAAATATTGGAAATACTTTCGACGGAAACCAGGAGAATATTAGAAATACTTTCTACTGAACCAGGACAATATTAGAAATTCTTTCTACTAAAACCAGGACAATATTAGAAAATACTTTCTAATGAACCAGGACAATATTAGAAATACTTTCGACTGAACCAGGGCAATATTAGAAATACTTTCTACTGAACCAGGACAATATTAGAAATACTTTCTACTGAACCAGGACAATATTAGAAATACTTTCTACTGAACCAGGACAATATTAGAAATACTTTCGACTGAATGAGGACAATATTAGAAATACTTTCTACTGAACCAGGACAATATTAGAAATACTTTCTACTGAACCAGGACAATATTAGAAATACTTTCTACTGAACGAGGACAATATTAGAAATACTTTCTACTGAACCAGGACAATATTAGAAATACTTTCGACTGAACCAGGACAATATTAGAAATACTTTCGACTGAACCAGGACAATATTAGAAATACTTTCTACTGAACCAAGACAAGATTAGAAATACTTTTTACTGAACCAGAACAATATTAGAAATACTTTCGACTGAATGAGGACAATATTAGAAATACTTTAAACGGAATGAGGACAATATTACAAATACTTTCGTCTGGGAACCAGGACAATATTAGAAATACTTTCCACTGAACGAGGATAATATTAGAAATACTTTCTACTGAACCAGGACAATATTAGAAATACTTTTTACTGAACCAGGACAATATTAGAAATAATTTCTTCTGAAACCAGGACAATATTAGAAATACTTTCTACTGAACCAGGACAATATTAGAAATACTTTCTACTGAACCAGGACAAGATTAGAAATACTTTCAACTGAACCAGGACAATATTAGAAATACTTTCTGCTGAACCAGGACAATATTAGAAATACTTTCTACTGAACCAGGACAATATTGGAAATACTTTCTACTGAACCAGGACAATATTAGAAATACTTTCTACTGAATGAGGACAATATATCGCCGTTCCTTCATTGTCGCTGGGTCAAAATCCTGGATCTCCCTTCCTAACAGCACTGTGGGAGAACCGTCATCACACGGACTGCAGCGGTTCAAGAAGGCGGCTCACCACCACCTTCTCGAGGGCAATTAGGGATGGGCAATAAATGCCGGCCTCGCCAGCGACACCCACATCCCGTGAACGAATAAAAAAAAATATTGGAAATACTTTCGACGGAAACCAGGAGAATATTAGAAATACTTTCTACTGAACCAGGACAATATTAGAAATTCTTTCTACTAAAACCAGGACAATATTAGAAATACTTTCTAATGAACCAGGACAATATTAGAAATACTTTCTACTGAACCAGGACAATATTAGAAATACTTTCGACTGAACCAGGGCAATATTAGAAATACTTTCTACTGAACCAGGACAATATTAGAAATACTTTCTACTGAACCAGGACAATATTAGAAATACTTTTTACTGAACCAGGACAATATTAGAAATAATTTCTTCTGAAACCAGGACAATATTAGAAATACTTTCTACTGAACCAGGACAATATTAGAAATACTTTCTACTGAATGAGGATAATATTAGAAATACTTTCTACTGAACGAGGAAAATATTAGAAATAATTTCTACTGAACCAGGACAATATTAGAAATACTTTCTACTGAACCAGGACAATATTAGAAATACTTTTTACTGAACCAGGACAATATTAGAAATAATTTCTTCTGAAACCAGGACAATATTAGAAATACTTTCTACTGAACCAGGACAAGATTAGAAATACTTTCTACTGAATGAGGACAATATTAGAAATACTTTCTACTGAACGAGGACAATATTAGAAATACTTTCTACTGAATGAGGACAATATTAGAAATACTTTCTACTGAACCAGGACAAGATTAGAAATACTTTCTACTGAATGAGGACAATATTAGAAATACTTTCTACTGAACAAGGACAATATTAGAAATACTTTCGACTGAACCAGGACAATATTAGAAATACTTTTTACTGAACCAGAACAATATTAGAAATACTTTCTACTGAACCAGGACAATATTAGAAATACTTTCTAATTAACCAGGATAATATTAGAAATACTTTCTACTGAACGAGGACAAGATTAGAAATACTTTCAACTGAACCAGGACAATATTCGAAATACTTTCTACTGAACCAGGACAATATTAGAAATACTTTCTACTGAATGAGGACAATATTAGAAATACTTTAAATGGAATGAGGACAATATTAGAAATACTTTCTACTGAACCAGGACAATATTAGAAATACTTTCCACTGAACGAGGACAATATTAGAAATACTTTCTAATGAACCAGGACAATATTAGAAATACTTTCTCCTGAACCAGGACAAGATTAGAAATACTTTCTACTGAACCAGGACAATATTAGAAATACTTTCTACTGAATGAGGATAATATTAGAAATACTTTCTACTGAACCAGGACAATATTAGAAATACTTTCTACTGAACCAGGACAATATTAGAAATACTTTCTACTGAACAAGGACAATATTAGAAATACTTTCTAATGAACCAGGACAATATTAGAAATACTTTCTAATGAACCAGGACAATATTAGAAATACTTTCCACTGAACAAGGACAATATTAGAAATACTTTCTACTGAACCAGGACAATATTAGAAATACTTTCTACTGAAACCAGGACAATATTAGAAATACTTTCTACTGAACCAGGACAATATTAGAAATACTTTCTACTGAACCAGGACAATATTAGAAATACTTTCTAATGAACCAGGACAATATTAGAAATACTTTCTAATGAACCAGGACAATATTAGAAATACTTTCGACTGAACAAGGACAATATTAGAAATACTTTCTAATGAACCAGGACAATATTAGAAATACTTTCTAATGAACCAGGACAATATTAGAAATACTTTCTACTGAAACCAGGACAATATTAGAAATACTTTCTACTGAACCAGGACAATATTAGAAATACTTTCTACTGAATGAGGATAATATTAGAAATACTTTCTCCTGAACCAGGACAAGATTAGAAATACTTTCTACTGAACCAGGACAATATTAGAAATAATTTCTATTGAACGAGGACAATATAAGAAATACTTTCTATTGAACGAGGACAATATTAGAAATACTTTCAACTGAACCAGGACAATATTAGAAATAATTTCTTCTGAAACCAGGACAATATTAAAAATACTTTCGACTGAACGAGGACAATATTAGAAATACTTTCTACTGAACCAGGACAATATTATAAATACTTTCTACTGAATGAGGATAATATTAGAAATACTTTCTAATGAACCAGGAAAATATTGGAAATAATTTCTACTGAACCAGGACAATATTAGAAATACTTTCTGCTGAACGAGGACAATATTAGAAATACTTTCTACTGAACCAGGACAATATTAGAAATACTTTCTACTGAACCAGGACAATATTAGAAATACTTTCTACTGAATGAGGATAATATTAGAAATACTTTCTCCTGAACCAGGACAAGATTAGAAATACTTTCTACTGAACCAGGACAATATTAGAAATAATTTCTATTGAACGAGGACAATATTAGAAATACTTTCTATTGAACGAGGACAATATTAGAAATACTTTCAACTGAACCAGGACAATATTAGAAATAATTTCTTCTGAAACCAGGACAATATTAAAAATACTTTCGACTGAACGAGGACAATATTAGAAATACTTTCTACTGAACCAGGACAATATTATAAATACTTTCTACTGAATGAGGATAATATTAGAAATACTTTCTAATGAACCAGGAAAATATTGGAAATAATTTCTACTGAACCAGGACAAGATTAGAAATACTTTCTACTGAACCAGGACAATATTAGAAATACTTTCTACTGAATGAGGATAATATTAGAAATACTTTCTACTGAACCAGGACAATATTAGAAATACTTTCTACTGAACCAGGACAATATTAGAAATACTTTCTACTGAACAAGGACAATATTAGAAATACTTTCTAATGAACCAGGACAATATTAGAAATACTTTCCACTGAACAAGGACAATATTAGAAATACTTTCTACTGAACCAGGACAATATTAGAAATACTTTCTACTGAAACCAGGACAATATTAGAAATACTTTCTACTGAACCAGGACAATATTAGAAATACTTTCTACTGAACCAGGACAATATTAGAAATACTTTCTAATGAACCAGGACAATATTAGAAATACTTTCTAATGAACCAGGACAATATTAGAAATACTTTCGACTGAACAAGGACAATATTAGAAATACTTTCTAATGAACCAGGACAATATTAGAAATACTTTCTAATGAACCAGGACAATATTAGAAATACTTTCTACTGAAACCAGGACAATATTAGAAATACTTTCTACTGAACCAGGACAATATTAGAAATACTTTCTACTGAATGAGGATAATATTAGAAATACTTTCTCCTGAACCAGGACAAGATTAGAAATACTTTCTACTGAACCAGGACAATATTAGAAATAATTTCTATTGAACGAGGACAATATTAGAAATACTTTCTATTGAACGAGGACAATATTAGAAATACTTTCAACTGAACCAGGACAATATTAGAAATAATTTCTTCTGAAACCAGGACAATATTAAAAATACTTTCGACTGAACGAGGACAATATTAGAAATACTTTCTACTGAACCAGGACAATATTATAAATACTTTCTACTGAATGAGGATAATATTAGAAATACTTTCTAATGAACCAGGAAAATATTGGAAATAATTTCTACTGAACCAGGACAATATTAGAAATACTTTCTACTGAACCAGGACAATATTAAAAATACTTTCTACTGAACCAGGACAATATTAGAAATACTTTCTACTGAACCAGGACAATATTAGAAATAATTTCTTCTGAAACCAGGACAATATTAGAAATACTTTCTACTGAACCAGGACAATATTTTAAATACTTTCGACTGAATGAGGATAATATTAGAAATACTTTCTAATGAACCAGGAAAATATTAGAAATAATTTCTACTGAACCAGGACAATATTAGAAATACTTTCTACTGAACCAGGACAATATTAGAAATACTTTCTACTGAACCAGGACAATATTAGAAATACTTTCTACTGAACCAGGACAATATTAGAAATAATTTCTTCTGAAACCAGGACAATATTAGAAATACTTTCTACTGAACCAGGACAATATTAGAAATACTTTCTACTGAATGAGGACAATATTAGAAATACTTTCTACTGAACGAGGACAATATTAGAAATACTTTCGACTGAACCAGGACAATATTAGAAATACTTTTTACTGAACCAGAACAATATTAGAAATACTTTCTACTGAACCAGGACAATATTAGAAATACTTTCTCATTAACCAGGATAATATTAGAAATACTTTCTACTGAACGAGGACAATATTAGAAATACTTTCTACTGAACCAGGACAATATTAGAAATACTTTCTACTGAATGAGGACAATATTAGAAATACTTTAAATGGAATGAGGACAATATTACAAATACTTTCGTCTGGGAACCAGGACAATATTAGAAATACTTTCTACTGAAACCAGGACAATATTAGAAATACTTTCTACTGACTGAGTACAATATTAGAAATACTTTCTATTGAACGAGGACAATATTAGAAATACTTTCTACTGAAACCAGTACAATATTAAAAATTCTTTCTACTGAACCAGGACAATATTAGAAATACTTTCTACTGAATGAGCATAATATTAGAAATACTTTCTACTGAACCAGGACAATATTAGAAATACTTTCAACTGAACCAGGATAATATTAGAAATACTTTCTACTGAACCAGGACAATATTAGAAATACTTTCTATTGAACGAGGACAATATTAGAAATACTTTCTACTGAAACCAGGACAATATTAGAAATACTTTCTACTGACTGAGTACAATATTAGAAATACTTTCTATTGAACGAGGACAATATTAGAAATACTTTCTACTGAAACCAGGACAATATTAGAAATACTTTCTACTGACTGAGTACAATATTAGAAATACTTTCTATTGAACGAGGACAATATTAGAAATACTTTCTACTGACTGAGTACAATATTAGAAATACTTTCTACTGAAACCAGGACAATATTAAAAATACTTTCGACTGAACGAGGACAATATTAGAAATACTTTCTACTGAACCAGGACAATATTATAAATACTTTCCACTGAATGAGGATAATATTAGAAATACTTTCTAATGAACCAGGAAAATATTAGAAATACTTTCGACTGAACCAGGACAATATTAGAAATACTTTCTACTGAACGAGGACAATATTAGAAATACTTTCGACTGAACCAGGACAATATTAGAAATACTTTCTAATTAACCAGGACAATATTGGAAATACTTTCTAATTAACCAGGACAATATTAGAAATACTTTCTACTGAACCAGGACAATATTAGAAATACTTTCCACTGAATGAGGACAATATATCGCCGTTCCTTCATTGTCGCTGGGTCAAAATCCTGGATCTCCCTTCCCAACAGCACTGTGGGACAACCGTCATCACACGGACTGCAGCGGTTCAAGAAGGCGGCTCACCACCACCTTCTCGAGGGCAATTAGGGATGGGCAATAAATGCCGGCCTCGCCAGCGACACCCACATCCCGTGAACGAATAAAAAAAAATATTGGAAATACTTTCGACGGAAACCAGGAGAATATTAGAAATACTTTCTACTGAACCAGGACAATATTAGAAATTCTTTCTACTAAAACCAGGACAATATTAGAAAATACTTTCTAATGAACCAGGACAATATTAGAAATACTTTCGACTGAACCAGGGCAATATTAGAAATACTTTCTACTGAACCAGGACAATATTAGAAATACTTTCTACTGAACCAGGACAATATTAGAAATACTTTCTACTGAACCAGGACAATATTAGAAATACTTTCGACTGAATGAGGACAATATTAGAAATACTTTCTACTGAACCAGGACAATATTAGAAATACTTTCTACTGAACCAGGACAATATTAGAAATACTTTCTACTGAACGAGGACAATATTAGAAATACTTTCTACTGAACCAGGACAATATTAGAAATACTTTCGACTGAACCAGGACAATATTAGAAATACTTTCGACTGAACCAGGACAATATTAGAAATACTTTCTACTGAACCAAGACAAGATTAGAAATACTTTTTACTGAACCAGAACAATATTAGAAATACTTTCGACTGAATGAGGACAATATTAGAAATACTTTAAACGGAATGAGGACAATATTACAAATACTTTCGTCTGGGAACCAGGACAATATTAGAAATACTTTCCACTGAACGAGGATAATATTAGAAATACTTTCTACTGAACCAGGACAATATTAGAAATACTTTTTACTGAACCAGGACAATATTAGAAATAATTTCTTCTGAAACCAGGACAATATTAGAAATACTTTCTACTGAACCAGGACAATATTAGAAATACTTTCTACTGAACCAGGACAAGATTAGAAATACTTTCAACTGAACCAGGACAATATTAGAAATACTTTCTGCTGAACCAGGACAATATTAGAAATACTTTCTACTGAACCAGGACAATATTGGAAATACTTTCTACTGAACCAGGACAATATTAGAAATACTTTCTACTGAATGAGGACAATATATCGCCGTTCCTTCATTGTCGCTGGGTCAAAATCCTGGATCTCCCTTCCTAACAGCACTGTGGGAGAACCGTCATCACACGGACTGCAGCGGTTCAAGAAGGCGGCTCACCACCACCTTCTCGAGGGCAATTAGGGATGGGCAATAAATGCCGGCCTCGCCAGCGACACCCACATCCCGTGAACGAATAAAAAAAAATATTGGAAATACTTTCGACGGAAACCAGGAGAATATTAGAAATACTTTCTACTGAACCAGGACAATATTAGAAATTCTTTCTACTAAAACCAGGACAATATTAGAAATACTTTCTAATGAACCAGGACAATATTAGAAATACTTTCTACTGAACCAGGACAATATTAGAAATACTTTCGACTGAACCAGGGCAATATTAGAAATACTTTCTACTGAACCAGGACAATATTAGAAATACTTTCTACTGAACCAGGACAATATTAGAAATACTTTTTACTGAACCAGGACAATATTAGAAATAATTTCTTCTGAAACCAGGACAATATTAGAAATACTTTCTACTGAACCAGGACAATATTAGAAATACTTTCTACTGAATGAGGATAATATTAGAAATACTTTCTACTGAACGAGGAAAATATTAGAAATAATTTCTACTGAACCAGGACAATATTAGAAATACTTTCTACTGAACCAGGACAATATTAGAAATACCTTTTACTGAACCAGGACAATATTAGAAATAATTTCTTCTGAAACCAGGACAATATTAGAAATACTTTCTACTGAACCAGGACAAGATTAGAAATACTTTCTACTGAATGAGGACAATATTAGAAATACTTTCTACTGAACGAGGACAATATTAGAAATACTTTCTACTGAATGAGGACAATATTAGAAATACTTTCTACTGAACCAGGACAAGATTAGAAATACTTTCTACTGAATGAGGACAATATTAGAAATACTTTCTACTGAACAAGGACAATATTAGAAATACTTTCGACTGAACCAGGACAATATTAGAAATACTTTTTACTGAACCAGAACAATATTAGAAATACTTTCTACTGAACCAGGACAATATTAGAAATACTTTCTAATTAACCAGGATAATATTAGAAATACTTTCTACTGAACGAGGACAAGATTAGAAATACTTTCTACTGAACCAGGACAATATTCGAAATACTTTCTACTGAACCAGGACAATATTAGAAATACTTTCTACTGAATGAGGACAATATTAGAAATACTTTAAATGGAATGAGGACAATATTAGAAATACTTTCTACTGAACCAGGACAATATTAGAAATACTTTCCACTGAACGAGGACAATATTAGAAATACTTTCTAATGAACCAGGACAATATTAGAAATACTTTCTCCTGAACCAGGACAAGATTAGAAATACTTTCTACTGAACCAGGACAATATTAGAAATACTTTCTACTGAATGAGGATAATATTAGAAATACTTTCTACTGAACCAGGACAATATTAGAAATACTTTCTACTGAACCAGGACAATATTAGAAATACTTTCTACTGAACAAGGACAATATTAGAAATACTTTCTAATGAACCAGGACAATATTAGAAATACTTTCTAATGAACCAGGACAATATTAGAAATACTTTCCACTGAACAAGGACAATATTAGAAATACTTTCTACTGAACCAGGACAATATTAGAAATACTTTCTACTGAAACCAGGACAATATTAGAAATACTTTCTACTGAACCAGGACAATATTAGAAATACTTTCTACTGAACCAGGACAATATTAGAAATACTTTCTAATGAACCAGGACAATATTAGAAATACTTTCTAATGAACCAGGACAATATTAGAAATACTTTCGACTGAACAAGGACAATATTAGAAATACTTTCTAATGAACCAGGACAATATTAGAAATACTTTCTAATGAACCAGGACAATATTAGAAATACTTTCTACTGAAACCAGGACAATATTAGAAATACTTTCTACTGAACCAGGACAATATTAGAAATACTTTCTACTGAATGAGGATAATATTAGAAATACTTTCTCCTGAACCAGGACAAGATTAGAAATACTTTCTACTGAACCAGGACAATATTAGAAATAATTTCTATTGAACGAGGACAATATTAGAAATACTTTCTATTGAACGAGGACAATATTAGAAATACTTTCAACTGAACCAGGACAATATTAGAAATAATTTCTTCTGAAACCAGGACAATATTAAAAATACTTTCGACTGAACGAGGACAATATTAGAAATACTTTCTACTGAACCAGGACAATATTATAAATACTTTCTACTGAATGAGGATAATATTAGAAATACTTTCTAATGAACCAGGAAAATATTGGAAATAATTTCTACTGAACCAGGACAATATTAGAAATACTTTCTGCTGAACGAGGACAATATTAGAAATACTTTCTACTGAACCAGGACAATATTAGAAATACTTTCTACTGAACCAGGACAATATTAGAAATACTTTCTACTGAATGAGGATAATATTAGAAATACTTTCTCCTGAACCAGGACAAGATTAGAAATACTTTCTACTGAACCAGGACAATATTAGAAATAATTTCTATTGAACGAGGACAATATTAGAAATACTTTCTATTGAACGAGGACAATATTAGAAATACTTTCAACTGAACCAGGACAATATTAGAAATAATTTCTTCTGAAACCAGGACAATATTAAAAATACTTTCGACTGAACGAGGACAATATTAGAAATACTTTCTACTGAACCAGGACAATATTATAAATACTTTCTACTGAATGAGGATAATATTAGAAATACTTTCTAATGAACCAGGAAAATATTGGAAATAATTTCTACTGAACCAGGACAAGATTAGAAATACTTTCTACTGAACCAGGACAATATTAGAAATACTTTCTACTGAATGAGGATAATATTAGAAATACTTTCTACTGAACCAGGACAATATTAGAAATACTTTCTACTGAACCAGGACAATATTAGAAATACTTTCTACTGAACAAGGACAATATTAGAAATACTTTCTAATGAACCAGGACAATATTAGAAATACTTTCTAATGAACCAGGACAATATTAGAAATACTTTCCACTGAACAAGGACAATATTAGAAATACTTTCTACTGAACCAGGACAATATTAGAAATACTTTCTACTGAAACCAGGACAATATTAGAAATACTTTCTACTGAACCAGGACAATATTAGAAATACTTTCTACTGAACCAGGACAATATTAGAAATACTTTCTAATGAACCAGGACAATATTAGAAATACTTTCTAATGAACCAGGACAATATTAGAAATACTTTCGACTGAACAAGGACAATATTAGAAATACTTTCTAATGAACCAGGACAATATTAGAAATACTTTCTAATGAACCAGGACAATATTAGAAATACTTTCTACTGAAACCAGGACAATATTAGAAATACTTTCTACTGAACCAGGACAATATTAGAAATACTTTCTACTGAATGAGGATAATATTAGAAATACTTTCTCCTGAACCAGGACAAGATTAGAAATACTTTCTACTGAACCAGGACAATATTAGAAATAATTTCTATTGAACGAGGACAATATTAGAAATACTTTCTATTGAACGAGGACAATATTAGAAATACTTTCAACTGAACCAGGACAATATTAGAAATAATTTCTTCTGAAACCAGGACAATATTAAAAATACTTTCGACTGAACGAGGACAATATTAGAAATACTTTCTACTGAACCAGGACAATATTATAAATACTTTCTACTGAATGAGGATAATATTAGAAATACTTTCTAATGAACCAGGAAAATATTGGAAATAATTTCTACTGAACCAGGACAATATTAGAAATACTTTCTGCTGAACGAGGACAATATTAGAAATACTTTCTACTGAACCAGGACAATATTAGAAATACTTTCTACTGAACCAGGACAATATTAGAAATACTTTCTACTGAACCAGGACAATATTAGAAATACTTTCTACTGAACCAGGACAATATTAGAAATACTTTCTACTGAACCAGGACAATATTAGAAATACTTTCTACTGAACCAGGACAATATTAGAAATACTTTCGACTGAACGAGGACAATATTAGAAATACTTTCGACTGAACCAGGACAATATTAGAAATAGTTTAAAGATCCCATGTTACTGTTCAAATTCTTGGCCAACTTTCATCCCATAACCAATGCAATCAAATAAAAAGATTAACTGCTCGTTCATCTCATTACTGAGTGTGGGTTCTTGATGTACATAAGCTGGCTAATGTTTATCTACATAACAACAATCACTGAATTTGTAAGTTGATCACCATATATATGAAGCAATTTTGAAACTCTGGTACTACATAAATCCATTTCATGTTTTTAATGTATACTTTTTGCGTGTGTGTCAAAAAGCTGCTGCCCCACTTTGACTGCAGATATTATGTTGATCAGCATTATTGGGGGACGCCCAGCACTGAGGACAGGGCTCTGTTATGGTGCATTGACTGTGCCACCCCACAGACACAGCAGAACAATTCTCTACACTGATCCTGGTTGCTGTTTGGACAAAATCTGGAGAAGCAGCGAAGTCACCTGATTGTGGCGCAGAAATGGTGCGTTCACTTAAGAACCCAAGTGGGCTCCGTTCCAACTCTTCGCAGCTCCTCTCGGGGCTTTTCATCATGTTAGCGCACTCAGGTGTGACATCACATCTCTTTGGCACCAATCACGGTGAGTCAGATGACACATGGTTGACATGTCGGTCACAGCTGTAAACCACCAATGCAGCTGCAGGAATGGAAACAATTCTTCGATGGACCAGCGTCCCCCCATCCTGTGTGCTTGGAATTTTGGAGCTGGCCTAATTGATCTTAACTGAGTGACAGGAATGTATTTATTGTTTTCATACCTTCACACTCATCCCCTAGACAATAGTATAAAGTGGAGCGGTGGAGGCAGGGACACTGAATATTTTTAAGGCTGAGTTCGATAGATTCCTGATTAACAAGGGAGTCAAAGGTTATAGTAGGTAGACGGGAAAGTAGGGTTGAGGTTACAATCAGATCAGCCATGATCTTATCAAATGGCAGAGCAGGTTTGAGGGGCCGAATGGCCTACTCCTGCTCTTAATTCATATGTCCGTATGTTTGTAGTGGGCCAGACCCACACACTGTCCCGGACTGAGACTGGGAGAATCCTGGTATATGGATCAAAGGCGGGTAAATGGAGTTGAGGTACAGATCAGCCAGGATCTAATTGAATGGGGGAGCAGGGACGAGGAGCTGAATGGCCTCCTCCTGTTCCTATGTTCCTAAGGGCTTACTAGAAATGATCAGAATAACTGATATCGAGGATGCTGCACAGTTATTAGTCCACATATACTGCACATCCCCACACCCATTGTTCCAACAGCTAGTGATATTCTACTGACACCTGACTCCAAAAAAATATTTTTCCCCTATTTTTAATTTTAATTGTAAACAATTTTACAACACCAAGTTATAGTCCAGCAATTTTATTTTAAATTCACAAGCTTTCGGAGGCTTCCTCCTTCGTCAGGTAAATGTCTTTTTAACTTTAATTTTAAGACCAGCTATAGAGTACTTACTGCCAATCAGCACTAAAAAAAGACTTGCATTTCTATAGCACCTTTCACAACCTCAGGACGTCCCAAAGCACTTTACAGCCAATTAAGTACTTCTGTTTAAATGTAATCATTGTTGTTATATAGGAAACACAGCAGCCAATTTGCACACAGCAAGCTCCCACAAACAGCAAGGTGATAATGACCAAATAATCTGTTTTTTAGTGATGTTGGTTGAGGGATAAATATTGGCCCAGGACATCGGGGAGAACTCCCCTGCTCTTCTTCGAATATTGGCCGTGGGACCTTTTACATCCACCTGAGAGGGCAGATGGAGCCTTGGTTTAATATCTCATCTGAAAGATGGCACCGCCAACAGTGCAGCGTTCCCTCAGTACTGACCCTCTGACAGTGCAGCGCTCCCTCAGTACTGACCCTCTGACAGTGCAGCTCTCCCACAGTACTGACCCTCCGACAGTGCAGCGCTCCCTCAGTACTGACCCTCCGACAGTGCAGCGCTCCCTCAGTACTGACCCTCCGACAGTGCAGCGCTCCCTCAGTACTGACCCTCCGACAGTGCAGCGCTCCCTCAGTACTGACCCTCTGACAGTGCAGCGCTCCCTCAGTACTGACCCTCCGACAGTGCAGCACTCCCTCAGTACTGACCCTCTGACAGTGCAGCGCTCCCTCAGTACTGACCCTCTGACAGTGCAGCGCTCCCTCAGTACTGACCCTCCGACAGTGCAGCACTCCCTCAGTACTGACCCTCTGACAGTGCAGCGCTCCCTCAGTACTGACCCTCTGACAGTGCAGCGCTCCCTCAGTACTGACCCTCCGACAGTGCAGCAATCCCTCAGTACTGACCCTCCGACAATGCAGCACTCCCTCAGTACTGACCCTCTGACAGTGGGGTTTGACCCCATGACCTCTTGACTCAGAGGCCAGAGTGCTACCACTGAGCCACGGCTGATGCCTTACGATGACCAGGGATCGACTCTGGGAGTTTCCTGGACAGTATGGCCCCATCACTTACTGCCTCAGCCAGTTCAGCCTTCAAGGAAGCTCTTAAAGATTTGTTTCCTCTCTTTGAAGGGATAAAAGAATCAGCTCTCTCCCCTTCCTTTAAGTGTGTGGAATTGTACAGCTAACCATGCTGTTGAGTGAACAGGTTGCGAGCGTACTCCAGTCTTGAAGTGATCTCATACAATGTACGTACAGATGATGCAACTTCACTGCGATTTGAAATGCACAAAAATTTACACCAAGCTTTTAAAGACAGACATTAATGACAGACACTGGCAGTCGGCATTAATCATAAACACCACCCCAGAATAGAATCTTCACTGGCCATCAATTCTGCTGTGGATTTAAAGAGGAGGAAATAACTAAGACAAAGCCCATCGTTCTCGGAGCTGCTGAGAAACGTATTAAGAGCTGTCAGTAACATCTCCATGCATCCTGCATCATTCTTAAGCACATGAGAAGTTCATTATCTCTGCGTGGTCTGTCAGAGACGGTGAGCGGATTAGAGCGGAGAGGTCTGTTTCTGCCACTTATCCTTCAAGACGCCGCCTGTGGAACAAGCAACAGGCACCCTTTGATTTATGACACTTCAAAACAGCTAAAATTCAATTTCAGAGTGCGTCCTCGGACTGTGATTACCTACTAAATGAGATAAACTGATGGCAATTTGCTCTCACTCCTAACCAACTTTCAGAAAAAGACCTGAAATGATTCTCCATGAGTGACTCTGGTATTTACATACACTGTCTGTATTCTGTGCAATGACTGGCTTCTTACCAAACCCATGTTCTTCTCCCAGTCCCCACATAACAAGATAGTTAATGAGGAGGAAGGTCACTCGATACATCCCAGCTCATCCATCCAGAAACACATTCAGCTGCGCCTACCCCCCTCCCTAGCAGCAACCAACTGTTTCATAACTGGTTCTGTGATCCCTGCCTCTAACTGAGGTCCAGCCCATGAGCTGATCACCTTTTGCCTAAAGCACTTCCTCGATGTTGTGCTCTCTACTTTTCTAAATCGTTTATCATAGAATCATAGAAAGGTTACAACATGGAAGGAGGCCGTTCGGCCCATCGAGTCTGTGCCGGCTCTCTGCAAGAACAATCCAGCTAGTCCCACTCCCCCACCCTTTCCCCGTAGCCCTGCAAATTTTTTCCTTTCAAGTACTTATCCAGTTCCCTTTTGAAGCCTATGATTGAATCTGCCTCCACCACCCCCTCGGGCAGTGCATTCCAGATCCTAACCACTGGCTGTGTAAAAAAGTTTTCCCTCATGTCACCTTTGGTTCTTTTGCAAATCACCTTAAATCTATATCCTCTGGTTCTTGACCCTTCCGCCAATGGGAACAGTTTCTCTCTATCTACTCTGTCTAGACCCTTCATGATTTTGAAAACCTCTATCAAATCTCCGCTGTTCCAAGGAGAACAACCCCAGCTTCTCCAGTCTATCCACATAACTAAAGTCCCTCATCCCTGGAATCATTCTAGTAAATCTCTTCTGCACCCTCTCTAAGGCCTTCACATCTTTCCTAAAGTGCGGTGCCCAGAACTGGACACAATACTCCAGTTGTGGTCAAACCAGTGTTTTATAAAGGTTCATCGTGACTTCCTTGCTCTTGTACCCTATGCCTCTATTTATAAAGCCCAGGATCTCATATGCTTTTTTAACCACTTTCTCAACCTGCCCTACCACTTTCAACGATTTGTGCACATATACACCCAGATCTCTCTGTTCCTGTACCCCTTTTAGAATTGTGCCCTCTAGTTTATATTGCCTCTCCTCATTCTTCCTACCAAAATGTATCATTTCGCATTTTTCTGTGTTAAATTTCATCTGCCACGTGTCCGCCCATTCCACCAGCCTGTCTATATCCTCTTGAAGTCTATCACTATGCTCCTCACTGTTCACTATCCTTCCAAGTTTTGTGTCATCTGCAAATTTGGAAATTGTGGCCTGTACTCCCAAGTCCAAGTCATTAATATATATCAAGAAAAGCAATGGTCCTAGTACCGACCCCTGGGGAACACCACTGTACACCTCTCTCCAGTCCGAAAAACAACCGTTCACCACTACTCCCTGTTTCCTGTTACTTAGTCACTTCTGTCTCCATGTTGCTACTGCCCCCTTTAATCCATGGGCAGCAATCTTGATGATAAGCCTACCGTGCGGCACTTTATCAAACACCTTTTGAAAGTCCACATACACCACATCAACTGCATTGCCCTCATCTACCCTCTCTGTTACCTCATCAAAAAACTCAATCAAGTTAGTTAAACACGATTTGCCTTTAACAAATCCGTGCTGGCTTTCCCTAATCAATCCACACTTGTCCAAGTGACTGTTAATTCTGTCCCGGATTATTGATTCCAAAAGTTTCCCCACCACTGAGGTTAAACTGACCGGCCTATAGTTGCTGGGTTTATCCTTACACCCTTTTTTGAACAAGGGTGTAACATTTGCAATTCTCCAGTCCTCTGGCACCACCCCCGTATCTAAGGATGTTTGGAAGATTATGGCCAGTACCTCCGCAATTTTCACCCTTACTTCCCTCAGCAACCTAGGATGCATCCCATCTGGACCGGGTGATTTATCTACTTTAAGTACAGCCGGCCTTTCTGGTACCTCTTCTTTATCAATTTTTAGCCCATCCAGTATCTCAACTATATCTTCCTTTATTGAGACTCTGGCAGCATTTTCTTCTTTGGTAAAGACAGATGCAAAGTACTCATTTAGTACCTCGGCCATCACCTCTGCCTTCGTGAGTAGATCTCCTTTATGGGCCCCAATCAGCCCCACCCCTCCTCTTACTACCCGTTTACTGTTTACATTCCTGTAGAAGATACTGTTTAATATATTGTTTGCCTCTATTGGGTCACCTCTGAGATGTCCCCTTCGAACAATGAAGTGCTAAAGTTGCTCCAGACTTTCTTCATACATAACGTAACTTTAAGGGGTTTTTCTCCTTACTGCTGGCTGAATCGGCCAATCACCACCAGGACCAGGAACACAGTCAGCCAATTACCACCAGGATCATGGGCACAGTCAACCAAGGTGGTGGTGAGCCGCCTTCTTGAACCGCTGCAGTCTGTGTGGTGAAGGTTCTCCCACAGTGCTGTTAGAGATGGAGTTCCAGGATTTTGACCCAGCGACGATGAAGGAACGTCGATATATTTCCAAGTCGGGATGGTGTGTGACTTGGAGGTGACCTTGGAGGTGGTGTTACATAAGAAATGGGAGCAGGAATAGGCCAATAGGCCCCTCAAGCCTGCTCCGCCATTCAATCAGATCATGGCTGATCTTCTACCTCAACTCCACTTTCCCACCCGATCCCCATATTCCTTGATTCCCTTAAGAGTCCAAAAATCTATCCATCTCAATCTTGAATAAACTCAACGACTGAGTACCACAGCCCTCTGGGGTAGAGAATTCCAAAGATTCACAACCCTCTGAATGAAGAAATTCCTCCTCATCTCAGTTCTAACTACCCGACCCCTTATCCTGAGACTATGACCCCTAGTTCTAGACTCTCCAGCCAGGGGAAACAGCCTCTCAGCGTCTACCCTGTCAAGCTCCCTCAGAATCTTATATGTTTCAATGAGATCACCTCTCATTCTTCTAAACCCCAGAGAGTATGGGCCCATTCTGCTCAACCTCTCCTCAAAGGACAACCCTCTCATCCCAGGAATCAATCTAGCGAATCTTTGCTGCACCGCCTCAAAGGCAAGTATATCCTTCCTTAGATAAGGAGACCAAAACTGTACACAGTACTCCAGGTGAGGTCTCACCAAGCCTCTGTACAATTACAGCAAGACTTCCTTACTCTTGCTCTCCAACCCCCTTGCAATAAAGGCCAACACACCATTTGCCTTCTTAATTGCTTGCTGTACCTGCATGTTAACTTTCTGTGTTTCTTGTACCAGGACACCCAAATCTCTCTGGACACCAACATTTAATAGTTTCTCACCATTTAAAAAATATTCAGTTTCTACCGAAGTGAATAACCTCACATTTCCCCACATTATACTCCATCTGCCACCTTCTTGCCCACTCACTTAACCTGTCTCTATCCCTTTGCAGACTCTTTGTGTCCTCCTCACAGCTTACTTTCCCACCTAGCTTTGTATCATCAGCAAACTTGGATACATTACGCTCGGTCCCTTCATCTAACTCATTAATATAGATTGTAAATAGCTGAGGCCCAAGCACCGATCCTTGCGGCACCCCACTAGTTACAGTCTGCCAACCCGAAAATAACTCGTTTATTCCTACCCCTTGTTTTCTGTCTGTTAACCAATCCTCTGTCCATGCTAATATATTACCCCCAACCCCATGAGTCCTTATCTTGTGTAACAACCTTTTGTGTGGCACCTCATCAAATAGCTTTTGAAAATCCAAATATACTACATCCACTGGTTCTCTTTTATCTACCCTGCTAGTTACATCCTCAAAAAACTCTAATAGATTTGTCAAACATGATTTCCCTTTCATAAAACCATGTTGACGCTGTCTAATCATATTATGATTTTCTAAGTGCCCTGTTACCACGTCCTTAACAAATTGATTCCAGCATTTTCCCAACGACTGATGTCAGGCTAACTGGCCTGTAGTTCCCTGTTTTCTCTCTCCCTCCCTTCTTGAATAACAGGGTTACATTTGCTACTTTCCATAATATTAAAACCTGTAATAATGTTTGTGGCCCTTCCCAGTACCATGTGAACCTCAGCTTTCTCCAGTGTCACTGTTTATTGGCCAGGGACTTTCCAATTCACACTAAAGTATAGAATCATAGAAAATTTATGGCACAGAAGGAGGCCCTTCGGCCCATCGTGTCTGCGCCGGCTGAGAATCGAGCCACTCAGCCTAATCCCACTTTCCCGCATTTGGTCCATAGCCCTGCAGGTCACGGCTCTTCAGGTGCACATCCAGGGATTTTTTAAATGAGCTGAGGGTTTCTGCCTCTACCACCCTTTCAGGCAGTGAGTTCCAGACCCCCACCACCCTATGGGTGAAAAAAGTTTTCCTCATTTCCGCTCTAATCCTTCTACCAATCACTTTAAATCTGTGCCCCCTGGTTATTGACCCTTCCACTAAGGGAAATAGGTCCTTCCTATCCACTCTATCTAGACTCCTCATAATTTTGTACACCTCAGTCAAATCACCCCTCAGCCTCCTCTCTTCCAAGGAAAACAACCCCAGCCTATCCAATCTGTCATCAGAACTAAAATTCTCCAGTCCTGGCAACATCCTCGTAAATCTCCTCTGCACCCTCTCTAGTGCAATCACATCCTTCCTGTAATGTGGTGACCAGAACTGTGCGCAGTACTCAAGCTGTGGCCTAACTAGTGTTTTATACAGTTCCAGCATAACCTCTCTGCTCTTATATTCTATGCCTCGGCTAATAAAGGAAAGTATTCCATATGCCTTCTTAACCACCTTATCTACCTGTCCTGCTACCTTCAGGGATCTGTGGACATGCACTCCAAGGTCCCTCACTTCCTCTACACCTCTCCGTATCCTCCCATTTATTGTGTGTTCCTTTGCCTTCTCCGGATTGAACTCCATTTGCCACTTTTCTGCCCATCTGACCAGTCCATTGATATCTTCCCGCAGTCTACAGCTTTCCTCCTCACTATCAACCACACGGTCTATCTTAATCATGCCCCCTACATTTTAGTCCAAATCGTTAATGAATACCACAAAAAGCAAGGGACCTAGTACCGAGCCCTGTGGCACCCCACTGGAAACAGCCTTCCAGTCGCAAAAATACCCATCGACCATTACCCTTTGCTTCCTGCCACTGATCCAGTTTTGGATCCAATTTGCCACATTCCCTTGGATCCCATGGTCCCTTTACTTTTTTGACCAATCTGCCATGTTGGACCTTGTCAAAAGCCTTGCTAAAATCCATGTAGACTACATCAATTGCGCTACCCTCATCGATCCTCCTTGTCACCTCTTCGAAAAATTCAATCAAGTTAGTCAGACACGACCTCCCCTTAACAAATCCGTGCTGACTGTCCTTGATTAGTCCATGCCTTTCTAAGTGACAGTTTATCCTGTCCCTCAGAATTGATTCCAAGTACATCAGAATCCCTCCAGTGATAACTGAACCCTCATGTGGGATATGACGAACGCTATTTCATGTTTGAAATTTGTTCCTTGCCTTGTATCATCCAGCTGCTAAACTCTTTGCCCGATGATCCCTGCTGAGGGAATTTCCCAGTATGTGATTGAACCTAGTGAGGTGCCACTGACTTTGCAAAGGGTGATTCTCAGAGACTCAACGCCCATGTGGGTTCCCAAGAGTGTTTCCCATTGTAATGTTTCAGTAGGTCCAGCAGAGTTCTGCTAATACAAGACCTGGAGCTGCCCCATCTCGTCCATCTCTACATGCAATAAAGACCATCGCTGGAACAGATAATGATGTCACTGTTGGGTCCCTGTATGGCCCAAGACACTGGGCTCTGGCACATAAATCCATATAGCGGTAAGATTTCCTACACCTGGGATGTCAATGTCAAGTTTCCAATCGCAATTGAAAGTGTTTCTCCTGCGAGGTGGGCAAGGAAGAGTAAAGAATCCGAGCACAAATGACTCGCATCGACGCTGAAACAGCTGAAGACTGGTAGATACCTGGGAACAGGTTCAGGCAAAGGATTCTCCGGCAAAGGATGGCGTGTTTTGGGCAAACAAAGTAACAGATGAGAAAAGTTATTGAAACACACAGAAATAGAGGTGAGGGCCGTTTGGAGAGTATCTGTTCATTTAAAAAAAAAGTCTTCAGGATGCGCCTCACAGTCAATTAATTTTTTTTTATTCGTTCGTGGGATGTGGGCGTCGCTGGCAAGGCCAGCATTTATTGCCCATCCCTAATTGCCCTTGAGAAGGTGGTGGTGAGCCGCCTTCTTGAACCGCTGCAGTCCGTGTGGTGAAGGTTCTCCCACAGTGCTGTTAGGAAGGGAGTTCCAGGATTTTGACCCATCCAAGTCGGGATGGTGTGTGACTTGGAGGGGAAGGTGCAGGTGGTGTTGTTCCCATGTGCCTGCTGCCCTTGTCCTTCTAGGTGGTAGAGGTCGTGGGTTTGGGAAATGTAGTCACTGTTATAATGTAGGGAAACACGGCAGCCAATTTGCACGCAGCAAGATCCCACAAATATCAATGAGATAGATGACCAGTTAATCTGTTTTGCTGGTGAGGCCAGGACACCTCCCTGCTCTTCTACCAATAGTGCCAATAAAATCTTTTACGTCCACCTGTGAGGGCAGACAGGGCTTCGGTTTAACATCTCATCCAACACATCCAACAGTGCAGCTCTCCTTCAGTACTGCACTGGTAGAGTCAGCTTAGATTATGGGCTGAGGTCCTGGAGTGAGGCTCGAACCCACGACCTTCTGATTCAGAGAAGAGAGTGCTTCCACTGAACCAATCTGACATGTTTGCTGCCCTATGCTGGAGGTGTTGGTTCATGGCTGCAGTAGAGTTCCAAAGAAGCTGGGCGTCCTCTGCTTATTCCCCCTAAGGCCATTCTTTGTTGGTGAGTCTGGACAGTGAGAGGGATCCCAGCGGAACCCGATTCTATCCTCATTCGGCTGCTCACATACACACAACTCCACGTGGGGTCAACAGAGCGCAATCGGGAACAGCAACCATGGCTGATGTTTCCTCTTCCCCCGTCCCTGGTCTAGGGGCACTCAGGCAAATTGCAATGGGCTCACTGCTGCCCCAGCTGAGAGAGATTACTCAGCACAGTAACCTTCAGAACTAGTCTATTTGTGTTTAACAGCAGCACTTTGCTGCGATCTGAATACTGTACACTGTACTAACAAAAGATGTACTGGTGCTGTACACCGGACTAACAAAAAATGTACCGATACTGTACACTGGACTAACAAAAAATGTACTAATGCTGTACACTGGACTAACAAAAAATGTACCGATACTGTACACTGGACTAACACAAAATGTACCGATACTGTACACTGGACTAACACAAAATGTACCGATGCTGTACACCGGACTAACAAAAAATGTACCGATACTGTACACCGGACTAACAAAAAATGTACTAATGCTGTACACTGGACTAACAAAAAATGTACTAATGCTGTACACTGGACTAACAAAAAATGTACCGATACTGTACACTGGACTAACAAAAAATGTACTAATGCTATACACTGGACTAACAAAAAATGTACCGATACTGTACACTGGACTAACAAAAAATGTACTAATGCTGTACACCGGACTAACAAAAAATGTACCGATACTGTACACTGGACTAACAAAAAATGTACTAATGCTGTACACTGGACTAACAAAAAATGTACCGATGCTGTACACTGGACTAACACAAAATGTACCGATGCTGTACACTGGACTAACACAAAATGTAGAGATGCTGTACACTGGACTAACACAAAATGTAGAGATGCTGTACACTGGACTAACACAAAATGTACCGATACTGTACACTGGACTAACACAAAATGTACCGATGCTGTACACCGGACTAACAAAAAATGTAGAGATGCTGTACACTGGACTAACAAAAAATGTACTGATCTGTACACCGGACTAACAAAAAATGTACTGATCTGTACACTGGACTAACAAAAAATGTACTGATGCTGTACACTGGACTAACAAAAAATGTAGAGATACTGCTGCTCCATGCTGAGTAGATGAGGAATTCTGCACTCACTGCCGCCCTTTACAGTCTGTCACTCCCCTACACTTGAATAGCAGAATGGCAAGAGTGAAATGGGCACATTGCCACAGCAATGTCAGATTTCCCCCCGAAGTTCTGTCAGCAGATTAACGTTCTCCCGGCCCTTGAAATAAATGATCGTGGCAAATCACTTCTTCTCTGGCTGCCTTGATTGATGCTTAAATTGTTTTTGCAGTTTCCCATTACTTTGCTGTGTACAGACGGATGCACAAAAGTAACAGTGAAACTAATGTAATCAGATGATAATGGATGCGGATATCAGGAGGAACCCGTTTAACAATACCATTCTTGGGATGCGCCAGTTACAAATCAGCTTGCCAGCGGCAGAGATTTAAAGAGCCCCACCCTGCTTCCTATCGTTTAATGACATTGGGTGGGGGAGTCAAAGGTCTGATTATTATGCTAGTCCTTTACATCGGTTTACTAATTAGAATCGTTTTAAATAGCTCCGAGTCAGAAGGTCGTGGGTCCAGGATTTGAGCGCATAATCCAGGCTGACACTCCCAGTGCAGTACTGAGGGAGTGCTGCACTGTCAGAGGTGCCTCCTTTGGATGAGACGTTAAACCGAGGCTCCGTCTGCCTGTTCCAGTGTTTCAGGTGGAGATTAAAGATCTCACAGCACTATTCAAAGAGGAGCAGGGAGCTGGCCAATATTCCTCCCTCCTAAAAAGGATATTGCAGAAGGTGCAAAAAAGATTATAAGGTTGATACCAGAACTGAGAGGTTATAACTATCGGGAAAGACAGGCTGGGGCTTTTTTCTCTAGAAAAAAGACTGAGAGGTGACCTAAGAGAAGTCTTTAATATTATGAAGGGTTTATATAGGGTAGACGTAGAGAAAATGTTTCTATTTGTGGGGGCGGCCAAAGCTAGAGGCCATAAATATAAGACAGTCACTAATAAATCCAATAAGGAATTCAGAAGAAACTTCTTTACCCAGAGAGTAGTGGGAATGTGGAACTCGCTACCACAAAGAGTAGTTGAGGCGAATAGTGTAGACAGACACATTTAAGGGGAAGCTGGATAAACACATGTGGGAGAAAGGAATAGAAGATATGCTGATAGGTGAGATGAAGAGGAGTGGGAGGAGGCTCGTGTGGAGCATAAACGCCAGCATGGACCTGTAGGGCCGAATGGCCTGTTTCTGTACTGTGAATTCGATATAACCAACACCTAAAACAGAAGATCTGGTCATTTACCTCAGTGCTGTTAGTGGGACCTTGCTGTGTGCAAATTGACTGCTGCATTTTTAAAAAATTTGTTCATAGGATGTGGGCGTCGCTGGCGAGGCCGGCATTTATTGCCCATCCCTAATTGCCCTTGAGAAGGTGGTGGTGAGCCGCCTTCTTGAACTGCTGTAGCGAAATTATACAACTGAGTGGCTTGCGCAGCCATTTCAGAGGGCGATTAAGAATCAACCACATTGCTGTGGGTCTGGAGTCACATATAGGCCAGACCGGGTAAGGACGGCAGGTTTCCTTCCCTAAAGGGCATTCGTGAACCAGATAGGTTTTTACAACAATCCAGTAGTTTCATGGCGACCATTACTGATACTAGTTTTTTTAAAATTTCAGATTTTTTATTTAATTAATTGAATTTAAATTCCCCAGCTACTGTAGCAGGGATTTGAACTCATGACTCTAGATTACTAGTCCAGTAACATAACCACTATGCTACCGTACCCATATTTTGGCATCATATTAACAGTGACTACACTTTGAAGTCAATCACTGGCTGTCAAACGCCTTGAGATGTTTCTGAGAGACAAGACAAGGTGTTATAGAAATGTCTGCTACACTGTAAGCAGCAACAATCCAAGGGTATGATTGATGTCTGAGGCTCCTGGTAATGCCAGAGGCGTCCTATGGAAAGTGGAAAAAAGAAATGAAATGGTAGAACTACACAATGCTTGAAATCTGCCAAGTGTCCTGTAACCAGAGGACCCTTTGGAATCAAGGTGCAAGTGTCCCATGCTGGTGAGCTAATCTGAAGCGCACAGATCACAGAGACAGATCCAGAAGAGAGGAGTGTGTGCGAGGGACTCACACACAGATAAAGGGATCAGTGAGGGACAGACATGAGCACATAATCAAGGCTGACACTTCAGTGCAGTACTGAGGGGATGCTTTGGATGAAATATGAAATTAAAATATCTGCCTGTTTTGGTGTATGTAAAAGATCCCAATGGCACTATTCAAAGGAGATGAAGGAAGTGTTCTGACCAACATTTATCCTTCAACCAGCACCAGAAATGCAGCTTAATCTGGTCCTTTATCTTTCTGCTGTTTGTGGAATCTTGCTCTGTGCAAATTGCAGTTTTTGCTTTTTATTTATAAACTTTAGGTGGTATTTGGCTAAAAGTAGTTTGAAGCAGCAAGCAGCACATCTCCTGTCCTAATAATATAAGTGGCTCAGCACCGGGTTTAATTGCTGGTCGTTATGATTGTGCTGATTGTTTTATAAATACATTAAGAGCAAGAGGATAACTAAGGAAAGAGTAGGGCCTATTAGAGACCAAAAAGGTAAACTATGTGTGGAGGTGGAAGATGTGGGTCTGGTTCTTAATGAATACTTTGGGTCTGTCTTCACAAAAGAGGGGGAACAATGCAGACATTGTAGTTAAGGAGGAGGAGTGTGAAATATTGGATGGGATAAACATAGTGAGAGAGGAAGTATTAAGGGGTTTAGCATCATTGAAAATGGATAAATCACCAGGCCCGGAAGAAATGTATCCCAGGCTGTTAAAAGAAGCCAGGGAGGAAATAGCGGAGGCTCTGACCATCATTTTCCAATCCTCACTGGATACAGGCGTGGTGCCGGAGAATTGAAGGACTGCTGACGTTGTACCGTTGTTTAAAAAGGGAGCGAGAGATAGACCGAGTAATTACAGACCAGTCAGTCTAACCTCGGTGGTGAGCAAATTATTGGAATTGATTCTAAGGGACAGCATAAATCGTCACTTGGAAAGGCACGGAGTAATCAAGGACAGTCAGTACGGATATGTTAAGGCAAGGTGGGAAGGTCTTGTCTGACTAACTTGATTGAATTTTTTGAGCCAGTAACAAGGAGGGTCGATGAGGGTAACGTGTTTGATGTAGTGTACATGGATTTCAGCAAGGCTTTTGACAAGGTCCCACATGGCAGATTGGTCAAAAAAGTAAAAGCTCATGGGATCCAAGAGAAAATGGTAAGTTGGGCCCAAAATTGGTTCAGTGGCAGGAAGCAAAGGGTAATGGTTGATGGGTGTTTTTGTGATTGGAAGGATGTTTCCAGTGGGGTTCCGCAGGGCCCAGTACTAGGTCCTTTGCTTTTTGTGATATATATTAATGATTTGGACTTGAATGTAGAGGGCTTGATCAAGAAGTTTGCAGATGATACAAAAGTTGGCCGTGTGGTTGATAGTGAGGAGGAAAGCTGTAGATTGCAGGAAGATATCAATGGACTGGTCAGGTGGGCAGAAAAGTGGCAAATGGAATTCAATCCAGAGAAGTGTGAGGTAATGCATTTGGGGAGGGCAAACAAGGCAAGGGAATACACAATAAATGGGAGGATACTGAGAGGTGTAGAGGAAGTGAGGGACCTTGGAGTGCATGTCCACAGATCCCTGAAGATAGCGGGACAGGTAGATAAGGTGGTTAAAAAGGCATATGGAATACCTTCCTTTATTAGCCGAGGCACAGAATATAAGAGCAGGGAGAATTGTATAAAACATTGGTTAAGCCACCCTTGAGTACTGCGTACAGTTCTGGTCATCACATTACAGGAAAAATGTGATGGCACTAGAGAGGGTGCAGAGGAGATTTATGAGGATGTTGCCAGGGCTGGAGCATTTTAACTATGAGGAAAGATTGGATAGGCTGGGGTTGTTTTCTTTGGAACAAGGGAGGCTGAGGGGAGATTTAATTGAGGTATATAAAATTATGATGGGACTAGATAGAGTGAATAGGGAGGACCTATTTCGCCTGGCAGAGGGGTCAGTGACCAGGGAGCATAGATTTAAAGTGATTGATAGAAGGATTATAGGGGAGCTGAGGAGAAGGTTTTTCACCCAGAGGGTGGTGGGGGTCTGGAACTCACTGCCTGAAAGGGTGGGAGAGGCAGAAACCCTCAACTCATTTAAAAAGTACCTGGATGTGCACCTGAAGTGCCGTAACCTACAGGGCTACGGACCGAGTGCAGGAAAGTGGGATTAAACTGGATAGCTCTTTTTCAGCCGGCATGGACACGATGGGCCGAATGGCCTCCTCCTGTGTTGTACCTTTCTATGATTGCTGCCTGGACCTGATCAGCACTGGATAGTTACAAGGGCCCGAGTCCAAGGGGGAGGGGGGAGGGGATAGGAGACGGGTCCGGGAGGGGAGAGGGAATAGGATAGGAGAGGAGAGGGGTCGGGAAGGGGAGAGGGGTCAGGTGGAGGAGAGAGGTTGGGGAGGGCATAGGAGAGGAGAGGGGGAGGGGTGAGGGAGAGAAGAGGAGATAGGAGAGGAGAGGGGAGAGGGGTTGGGGAGGAGAGGGTTCGGGGAGTGGGGGGTCGGGTAGGAGAGGGGTTGGGGAGAGGGATTGGGGAGAGTGGTCAGGGAAGGTGGAGAGGGGAGGGAGAGGGGAGGAGGAGGGATAGCGGAGAGGGGAGGCGAGTGGGAGGGGGAACCGAGGGGAGTGGTGAGGAGGGGAGGGGGAGGGGGAGGGGAGAGAAGAGAAGTCAAGGAGGGGGAAGGGGAGAGAGGAGGGGTCAGGGAGAGGAAAAACGTCAGGGATGGGAAGAGAGACGGGTCGGGGAGAGGAGAGGCGTCAGCGAGAGAGGAGGGGAGAGGGAAGGGGAGAGGAGAGGGCGCGAGGAGGGGAGAGGGCTCGGGGAAAGGGGTCAGGGAGAGGGGGAGGGGAGGGGAGAGGAGAATGGTCGGGTCGGGGAGAGGGGGTGGTGTCGGGTTGAGGAGCGGGGTCGGGGAGAGGAGGGGGGTCATACAGAGGACTTGCCGGAACTTTCAGATAGCATGTTATTGAAAGCAATATTGAAGAGGATTATGAGAGAGGAGTGGGTGAGGGAGTAGAGGAGAGGGCGGGAGGGGAGTTGGGGGAGGAATGGGTGGGAGAGAATTGGGGGAAGGAGAGGGTGGGGAAGGAGAGGGTGGGGAAGGAGAGGGTGGGAAAGGAGAGGGTGGGAAAGGAGAGGGTGGGGAAGGAGAGGGTGGGAAAGGAGAGGGTGGGAAAGGAGAGGGTGGGAAAGGAGAGGATGGGAAAGGAGAGGGTGGGGACCGAATGGGTGATAGAGGAGTGGAGAGGATGGTTTTATTGGTGTTTGCTGGGACACCAGAGAAGTCCCTGCTCTTTGAAATGTACCATGTGATCCATAACATCCTCCTCAAAATGCAGACATCATCTTAATTTAACATCTTGTTTAAAGGGTGGCACCAATGGCAATGCAGCATTCCGATCACCGTGCTGGGGCGTCATTTGAAGTTAAGTGCTCAAATCCTGGAGTGAGATTTGAACCCACAATATTCTGACTCAGAGACGAGGGTGCTGCCATCTGAACCATTTGTTTACAGTGTGATTTTTCGTACAGTATATTAGCACCAGTGCATTGAACAAGCCCAATAACAACTGGCTCATGACAAGAGTGTGCAGCTCATGCTGTTGATATTCAGTGCTCAGTGAGCTCAGAGCACAGGAACCGTGGGATTCAAAACACACAGATCCCAGTGGGATATTACAGAGTATAGGGAATGAGGGGGAGAGTAGGATTAGACTGGGTGGGATATTAAAGGGTGCAGGGAGTGAGGGGGAGAGTGGGATTAGACTGGGTGGGATATTAAAGGGTACGGGGAGTGAGGGGGTGAGTGGAATTAGACTGGGTAGGATATTAAAGGGTGCAGGGAGTGAGCAGGAGAGTGGGATTAGACTGGGTGGGATATTAAAGGGTACAGGGAGTGAGGGGGAGAGTGGGATTAGACTGGGTGGGATATTAAAGGGTACAGGGAGTGAGGAGGTGAGTGGGATTAGACTGGGCGGGATATTAAAGGGTACAGGGAGTGAGGGGGAGAGTGGGATTAGACTGGGTGGGATATTAAAGGGTACGGAGAGTGGGCAGGGGAGTGGGATTAGACTGGGTGGGATATTAAAGGGTACGGAGAGTGGGCAGGGGAGTGGGATTAGACTGGGTGGGATATTAAAGGGTATGGGGAGTGAGGGGGAGAGTGGGATTAGACTGGGTGGGATATTAAAGGGTACGGGGAGTGAGCAGGGGAGTGGGATTAGACTGGGTGGGATATTAAAGGGTACAGGGAGTGAGCAGGGGAGTGGGATTAGACTGGGTGCGATATTAAAGGGTACGGAGAGTGGGCAGGGGAGTGGGATTAGACTGGGTGCGATATTGAAGGGTATTGGAAGCGATCTCTAGAGATTACGGAGACACCCAGGCCAGCGAGATCATTCAGCAGACCAGGTCTCCAGACAACAGATGATGTAAACACAGTGGGAGGAGGTTTGTGTGGAGCATAATCACCAGCACAGACAGGTTGGGCCGAATGGCCTGTTTCTGTGCGGTAAATTCTAAGATATCCAGACCAGATCTCTACAGATCACTGTGACACCCAGACCGGATCTATACAGATCGCGGAGACACCCAGACCAGATCTATACAGATCACTCAGATACCCAGACCGGATCTATTCAGATCACTCAGATACCCAGACCGGATCTATACTGATCACTCAGATACCCAGACCGGATCTATTCAGATCACTCAGATACCCAGACCGGATCTATATTGATCACTGAGATACTCAGACCGGATCTATACAGATCACTGAGCTACTCAGACCGGATCTATACAGATCACTGAGATACCCAGACCGGATCTATACAGATCACTGAGCTGCTCAGATCGGATCTATACAGATCACTGAGATACCCAAACTGGATCTATACAGATCACTGAGATACCCAGACAGGATCTATACAGATCACTGAGCTGCTCAGACCGGATCTATACAGATCACTGAGATACCCAGACTGGATCTATACAGATCACTGAGATACCCAGACTGGATCTATACAGATCACTGAGATACCCAGACCGGATCTATACAGATCACTGAGCTGCTCAGACCGGATCTATACAGATCACTGAGATACCCAGACCGGATCTATACAGATCACTGAGCTGCTCAGACCGGATCTATACAGATCACTGAGATACCCAGACCGGATCTATACAGATCACTGAGATACTCAGACCGGATCTATACAGATCACTGAGATACCCAGACCGGATCTATACAGATCACTGAGATACTCAGACCGGATCTATACAGATCACTGAGATACTCAGACCGGATCTATACAGATCACTGAGATACTCGGACCGGATCTATACAGATCACTGAGATACCCAGACCGGATCTATACAGGTCACTGAGATACCCAGACCGGATCTATACAGATCACTGAGATACTCAGACCGGATCTATACAGATCACTGAGATATCCCGAGCAGGCCTATAGAGATAACTGTAATGTTGCCACCTTTTTACACCTCCCCTACAAACCTGCCCAATATTTCGGTCAATGTAGTGAGGCGCTGGGGCCGGAGAGAGGTCTCTCGTTACTGTACCACTTTCAGGAAAATATCACGTGCTGTCATGTGACTTTCCTCACCCAGCTCAGGTCACCAAGCAATTTATTTAACATCGAACAGGTAAATGAACAGTATTCAGTACAGACAGGATACTAAAATTCACTGATCTCACAATGTCAAAAGAACAAAGACCCTTCTCCTGCATGGACCCTCACCTTAATACTGACCTTCGAAGCCTGGTCACTTATGTCCTACGTGACAAAATCCTACTATGGACCCACTGACCAGGCTCAGTCTCCCTGCTGACTGAGATACACTCACACACACATATATCAGTCAACATCCTTCAAAGACATTAGATAACTGTAGCTCTCATAATCACATTAGGTTAGTAGCCATTCACAGATTGTCAATGATCAGGATATTTGTCCCCACAAGTACTGTTTCTATTTACAGATATTTTCCCAGCCTCTTGGTCTGTAGCTAATCAAAGTGTCAAGCTGAACAAATTGAGTAGCCTGGAATTGGCTTGGTTCATTGATCTGTATCAAACACACTGAATGACCTTAGCGACTGGTATAATAACAGCAATGAAACGCCACAGAACAAGTTTCCCGCTCTATACACACCTGTACCTTGTTCTGAGGTGTGAAAATTAGCCAACTGACATTAACCCTGCATGTGCCGTGCTAAGCAAGAAAGAATTTGACAAATAATCGAACAGATAAAATTAAAGCCAGTCCAAGTCTATACTCCAAGAAGACTGAGGGATGACCTGGTGGAGGTCTTCAATATAATGAAAGGGTTTGATAGGGTAGACTTAGAGAAAATGTTTCCACTTGTGGGGAAGTCCAAAACTAGAGGTCATAAATATAAAATAGTCACTAATAAATTCAATAGGGAACTCAGGAGAAACCTCCTTACCCAAAGAGTGGCTAGAATGTGGAACTCACCACCACAAGGAGGAGTTGAGGCATTTAAGGGGAAGCTAGATGAGCACACGAGGAAGAAAGAAATAGAAGGGTATCCTGATAGGATGAAATGAAGTAGGGAGGGAGGAGGCTCATGTGGAGCATAAACGCCGGTATAGACCGGTTGGGCTGAATGGCCTGTTTCTGTGCTGTAGTTTCGATGTAATACAGATTCCTGAGACACCGAGGCAGGGCAGACATAGACATCCCAGGACTAGACATTAGTCAGGCACCCAGTCCAGACCTATAGATTCCAGACATCCAGTCCAGACCCAGAGCGTCTAGACATAGAGATTCTAGACACCCAAATTTTTCAGAGATTACAGCAGATTCACTAGTGTTGGTAACTTAGGTACAGAAAATTATTGCTTGAGATAGAATATTGTGTGGTATTTCTTGTAGTTTGAGACAAGCCAGATGTGCATTAAGGGTCTCTTCTGGGGCGGTTCATTCCTGGGTTCCTCTCAAGGCTGGACTGGAAGAGATATTACATTGCCTGCGGCACAGGATAGATGGACACTGGACCAGCCACATAAATACTGTGGCTACGAGAGCAGGTCAGAGGCTGGGTATTCTGCAGCGAGTGATTCACCTCCTGACTCCCCAAAGCCTTTCCACCATCTACAAGGCACAAGTCAGGAGTGTGATGGAATACTCTCCACTTGCCTGGATGAGTGCAGCTCCAACAACACTCAAGGAGCTTGACACCATCCAGGGCAAAGCAGTCCGCTTGATTGGTACCCCATTCACCACCCGAAACATTCACTCCCTTCACCACTCCAGCGCACAGTGGCTGCAGTGTGTACCATCCACAGGATGCACTGCAGCACCTCGCCAAGGCTTCTTGGACAGCACCTCCCAAACCCGTGACCTCTACCACCTAGAAGGACAAGGGCAGCAGGCACATGGGAACAACACCACCTGCACGTTCCCCTCCAGGTCACACACATAAGAACATAAGAAATAGGAGCAGGAGTCGGCCATCCGGCCCGTCGAGCCTGCTCCGCCATTCAACAATATCATGGCTGATCTTCTACCTCAACACCATTTTCCTGAACTATCCCCATATCCCTTGATGCCTTTAATATCTAGAAATCTATCGATCTCTGTTTTGAATGTACTCAATGACTGAGCCTCCACAGCCCTCTGGGGTAGAGAATTCCACAGATTCACTGCCCTCTGAGAGAAGAAATTTCTCCTCATCTCAGTCCGAAATGGTCTACCCCTTATTCTGAGACTGTGACCCTTGTTTCTAGATTCCCCAGCCAGGGCAAACATCCTCCCTGCATCTACCCTGTCGAGCCCTGTAGGAATTTTGTATGTTTCAATGAGATCACCTCTCAGTCCTCACACACTATCCCAACTTGGAAATATATCGCTGTTCCTTCATCGTCGCTGGGTCAAAATCCTGGAACTCCCTTCCTAACAGCACTGTGGGAGAACCTTCACCACACGGACTGCAGCGGTTCAAGAACGCGGCTCACCACCACCTTCTCAAGCATGCAAGCCATAGCTGGAGGCGCCTGTCACAGTGAGTGAAGATATAGTTGAGATACCGGATGGGCTAAAAATTGATAAAGAGGAGGTGCTCGAAAGGCCGACTGTACTTAAAGTAGATAAGTCACCTGGTCCAGATGGGATGCCTCCTAGGTTGCTGAGGGAAGTAAGGGTGGAAATTGCGGAGGTACTGGCCATAATCTTCCAAACATCCTTAGATACGGGGGTGGTACCAGAGGACTGGAGAATTGCAAATGTTGCACCCTTGTTCAAAAAAGGGTGTAAGGATAAATCCAGCAACTACAGGCCAGTCAGTTTAACCTCGGTGGTGGGGAAACTTTTAGAAATGATAATCCGGGACAGAATTAACAGTCACTTGGACGAGTGTGGATTAATAAAGGAAAGCCAGCACGGATTTGTTAAAGGCAAATCGTTTTTAACCAACCTGATAGAGTTTTTTGATGAGGTAACAGAGAGGGTAGATGAGGGCAATGCGGTGGATGTGGTGTATGTGGACTTCTAAAAGGCGTTTGATAAAGTGCCGCATAATAGGCTTGTCAGCAAAGTTGGAACCCATGGAACAAAGGGGCAGTGGCAGCTTGGATACGAAATTGGCTAAGTAATAGGAAACAGAGAGCAGTGGTGAACGGTTGCTTTTCGGACTGGAGGGAGGTGTACAGTGGTGTTCCCCAGGGGTCAGTGCTGGGACCACTGCTTTTTTTGATATATATTAATGACTTGGACTTGGGTGTACAGGGCACAATTTCAAAATTTGCAGATGACACAAAACTTGGAAGTGTAGTGAACAGTGAGGAGGATAGTGATAGACTTCAAGAGGATATCGACAGGCTGGTGGAATGGGCGGACACGCGGCAGATGAAATTTAACACAGAAAAGTGTGAAGTGATACATTTCAGTAGGAAGAACGAGGAGAGGCAATATAAACTAAAGGGTACAATTCTAAAAGGGGTGCAGGAGCAGAGAGATCTTGGGGTATATGTGCACAAATCGTTGAAGGTGGCAGGACAGGTTGAGAAAGCGGTTAAAAAGCATATGAGATTCTGGGCTTTATAAATAGAGGCATAGAGTACAAAAGCAAGGAAGTTATGATGAACCTTTATAAAACACTGGTTCGACCACAACTGGAGAATTGTGTCCGGTTCTGCGCACCATTCTTTAGGAAAGATGTGAAGGCTTTGGAGAGGGTGCAGAAGAGATTTACTAGAATGATTCCAGGGATAAGGGACTTCAGTTATGTGGATAGACTGGAAAGCTGGAGTTGTTCTCCTTAGAGCAGAGAAGGTTGAGAGGAGATTTGATAGAGGTATTCAAAATCACGAAGAGTCTAGACAGAGTAGATGGAGAGAAACTGTTCCCATTGGAAGAAGGGTCAAGAACCAGAGGACATAGATTTAAGGTGATTGGCAAAAGAACCAAAGGCAACATGAGGAAAAACCTTTTTACACAGCGAGTGGTTAGGATCTGGAATGCACTGCCCGAGGGGGTGGTGGAGGCAGATTCAATCATGGCCTTCAAAAGGGAACTGGATAAGTACTTGAAGGGAAAAAATATGCAGGGCTATGGGGATAGGGCGGGGGAGTGGGACTAGCTGGATTGCTGTTGCAGAGAGCCGGCACGGACTCAACGGGCCGAATGGCCTCCTGTAACCATTCTATGTTTCTATGTAACCTTCCTGTCTGTCAGGGAAGCAGATCTTACCTTCTATTGCAGTGAAAGGACCGCCTCCATATTCCCTAGAATCATAGAATCATAGAATCATAGAAGTTACAACATGGAAACAGGCCCTTCGGCCCAACATGTCCATGTCGCCCAGTTTATACCACTAAGCTAGTCCCAATTGCCTGCACTTGGCCCATATCCCTCGATACCCATCTTCCCCATGTAACTGTCCAAATGCTTTTTAAAAGACAAAATTGTACCCGCCTCTACTACTGCCTCTGGCAGCTCGTTCCAGACACTCACCACCCTTTGAGTGAAAAAATTGCCCCTCTGGATCCTTTTGTATCTCTCGCCTCTCACCTTAAATCTGTGCCCCCTCGTTATAGACTCCCCTACCTTTGGGAAAAGATTTTGACTATCGACCTTATCTATGCCCCTCATTATTTTATAGACTTCTATAAGATCACCCCTTAACCTCCTACTCTCCAGGGAATAAAGTCCCAGTCTGTCTAACCTCTCCCTGTAAGTCAAACCATCAAGTCCCGGTAGCATCCTAGTAAATCTTTTCTGCACTCTTTCTAGTTTAATAATATCCTTTCTATAATAGGGTGACCAGAACTCTGGTACTCTTCTTCCTCCAATGACGTGAGGAGATGGGGTTGGCTCCAGCTTTGGACTGGTAGCACTTGACATATTCGGATTTGAACTCAAGGAATCGGGTGTACCGTTTGATTTTTTGGGGCAGGGAGGGAGAGAGAAGATTGGGGGAAAGAAATGATGAACGTTACAATTTGACAGTCTCCAGAGGTTGACAACGTGATCTTTTCATGATCCGTGTGAGAAATAGACCAAATGAAACACTGAATGGTGTCAGGTAGTCATGGCTCTGGAGGAGGTGGAGTGGGGGAAGAGTGGAGAAGTTGAACCCCAATAAAATGTGGGAGCCACAAACTCTCGAACCAGGGGACACTGACTCAGGCTGGTAAGTAGGAAGGGGCAGAGCGAGTTTAGATTGAACTACTTTACACAGAGAGGGAGGGTTAAACAGGTGGAATGGACCAACCAGAGAGGTAGATAGTGTGGGAACATTTAAGGGAGAATTGGATGGCTATTTGAAGGAGTGGGCAATCGGGTGGGATCGGTGGATGGAATTGCAGTCTCTTCCAGGCCTGCATTTTCCGATGTTCTTTAATGGGCAGCGAGGCCTAAAGGAAGCGCTCACGGGTTTGTCTTCCTCCGTTTTATTTAATAGTCAAGTGAAAATATTGCTAGTATGGAACACCATCACCTCCACATTCCCCACCAAGCCACAAACCAACCTGACGTGGAAATATATCACCGTTCCTTCATCATCGCTGGGTCAAAATCCTGGAATTCCCTACCTAACAGCACTGTGGGAGCGCCTGCACCACACGGACTGGAGCAGTTCAAAAAGGCGGCTCACCACCACCTTCTCAAGGGGCAATTAGGGATGGGCAATAAATGCCGGCCTCGCCAGCGATGCCCACATCCCAAGAATAAGTAAAAAAAGAAACAAGCAGCGAATTTCACAAGCATCACAGAAGAAGATCCTCCTGCAAGATGTGGGAAGTCATGGACACTACCAGTGTCCCTGCCGACCATGTGTGCGGGAAGTGTGTCCACCTGCAGCTACTGACCGATCGTATCTCGGAGCTGGAGCTGCGGGTGGACTCACTGTGGAGCATCCGCGATGCAGAGAAACTCGTGGATAGCACGTTTAGCGAGTTGGTCACACCGCAGGTAAAGGGTATACAGGCAGGAAGTGAATGGGTGACCACCAGGAAGAGTAAGAGATGCAGGCAGGTAGTGCAGGGGTCCCCTGTGGCCATCCCCCTCTCAAACAGATATGCCACTTTGGATGCTGTTGGGGGGGATGACTTATCAGGGGAAGGCAGCAGCAGCCAACTTCCTGGCACCACGGGTAGCTCTGCTGCACAGGCTGGGAGGAAAAAGAGTGGCAGAGCTATAGTGATAGGGGACTCAATTGTAAGGGGAATAGACAGGCGTTTCTGCGGCCGCAACCGAGACTCCAGGATGGTGTGTTGCCTCCCTGGTGCAAGGATCAAGGATGTCTCGGAGCGGCTACAGAACATTTTGGAGGGGGAGGGCGAACAGCCAGCTGTCGTGGTGCACATAGGCACCAACGATATAGGTAAAAAAGGGGATGAGGTCCTAAAAGCAGAATATAGGGAGTTAGGAGGTAAATTAAAAAATAGGACCTCAAAGGTAGTAATCTCAGGATTGCTGCCAGTGCCACGTGCTAGTCAGAGTAGAAATAGGAGGATATTTCAAATGAATACGTGGCTAGAGGAATGGTGCAAGGGGGAGGGATTCAAATTCCTGGGACACTGGAAATGGTTCTGGGGGAGGTGGGACCAGTACAAACCGGACGGTCTGCACCTGGGCAGGGCCGGGACCGCTGTCCTAGGAGGAGTGTTTGCTAGTGCTGTTGGGGAGGGTTTAAACTAAAGTGGCAGGGGGTTGGGAACCTGAGCAGGGAGAGAGAGGAAAGCGTAACAGGAAGGGACAGAAGGTATGGAGTAATAGGTAAAGTGTTAAAAAAGGAAAAAGCAGGAACTAAGCGTCACAAAACAGATTTGAAAGTTCTTTATCTGAATGCACGTAGCATTCGTAATAAAATGGACGAGTTAACGGCACAAATAACTACGTATGGGTATGATCTTGTGGCCATTACAGAAACATGGCTGCAGGGTGACAACGACTGGGAATTAAATATGCCAGGGTATTTAACAATCAGGAAGGACAGGCAGGAAGGAAGGGGAGGTGGGGTGGCTATGTTAATAAAGGAAGGAATCACTGTAATACAGAGAAATGATATTGGGACAAAGCATCAAGATAATGAAACAGTTTGGGTGGAGATAAGGAATAATAAGGGAAAAAAAACATTAGTGGGCGTAGTATATAGGCCTCCTAATAGTTGCAACTCTGCTGGAAGAAGTATTAATCAGGAGATAGTCGGGGCATGTAATAAGGGAACAGCCATAATTATGGGGGATTTTAATTATCATATTAACTGGACAAATCAAATTGGGCAGAGCAGCCTTGAGGACGAGTTCATTGAGTGCATCAGGGATGGATTTCTTGAGCAGTATGTAACTGATCCTACAAGGGGGCAGGCAACCTTGGACCTGGTCCTGTGTAATGAGTCAGGATTAATTAATAATGTCCTAGTTAAGGATCCCCTTGGAACGAGCGACCACAACATGGTTGAATTCCATATCCAATTAGAGGGTGAGAAGGTTGATTCTCAAACAAGCGTACTGAGCTTGAATAAAGGAGACTATGATGGTATGAGAGCGGAATTGATTAAAGTGGACTGGGAAAATAGATTAAAGGGTAAGACGGTACATGAGCAGTGGTGTTCATTTAGGGAGTTATTTTACAACTTTCAAAATAAATATATTCCACTGAGGAAAAAAGGGTGTAAAAGAAATGACAGCCATCCGTGGCTAAGTAAAGAAATCAAGGATAGTATCCGACTAAAAACAAGGACATATAAGGTAGCCAAACTTAGTGGGAGGATAGAAGATTGGGAATTCTTCAAAAGACAGCAAAAAGTAACTAAAGGATTGATTAAGAAAGGGAAGTTAGATTATGAAAAGAAATTAGCAAAAAATATAAAAACAGATAGCAAGAGTTTCTATAGTTATATAAAAAGAAAAAGGGTGGCTAAGGCAAACATAGGTCCCTTAGAGGATGAGACCGGGAAATTAATGGTGGGAAACATGGAGATGGCAAAAATGCTGAACAAATATTTTGTTTCAGTCTTTACAGTAGAGGACACTAAGAATATCCCAACACTGGACAAACAGGGGACTCTCGGGGGGGAGGAGCTAAATACGATTAAAATCACTCAGGAGATGGTACTCAGTAAAATAATGGGACTCAAGGCGGATAAATCCCCTGGACCTGATGGCTTCCATCCTAGGGTCTTGAGGGAAGTGGCAGTAGGGATTGTGGATGCTTTGGTGATAGTTTTCCAAAATTCCCTGGACTCAGGAGAGGTCCCGGCAGATTGGAAAACTGCTAATGTAACACCGTTATTTAAAAAGGGTAGTAGGCAGAAGGCTGGAAATTATAGGCCAGTTAGCTTAACATCTGTGGTGGGTAAAATTTTGGAGTCTATTATTAAGGAGACAGTAACGGAACATTTAGATAAGCATAATTTAATAGGACAAAGTCAGCATGGCTTTATGAAGGGGAAGTCATGTCTGACAAATTTGCTTGAGTTCTTCGAGGATATAACGTATAGGGTGGATAAAGGGGAACCAGTGGACATAGTGTATTTAGACTTCCAGAAGGCATTCGACAAGGTGCCACATAAAAGATTATTACTTAAGATAAAAAATCACGGGATTGGGGGTAATATTCTGGCATGGGTGGAGGATTGGTTATCGAACAGGAAGCAGAGAGTTGGGATAAATGGTTCATTTTCGGACTGGCAACCAGTAACCAGTGGTGTTCCACAGGGGTCGGTGCTGGGTCCCCAACTCTTTACAATCTATATTAACGATTTGGAGGAGGGGACCGAGTGCAACATATCAAAATTTGCAGATGATACAAAGATGGGAGGGAAAGTAGAGAGTGAGGAGGACATAAAAAACCTGCAAGGGGATATAGACAGGCTGGGTGAGTGGGCGGAGATTTGGCAGATGCAATATAATATTGGAAAATGTGAGGTTATGCACTTTGGCAGGAAAAATCAGAGAGCAAGTTATTTTCTTAATGGCGAGAGACTGGAAAGTACTGCAGTACAAAGGGATCTGGGGGTCCTAGTGCAAGAAAATCAAAAAGTTGGTATGCAGGTGCAGCAGGTGATCAAGAAAGCCAACGGAATGTTGGCTTTTATTGCTAGGGGGATAGAATATAAAAACAAGGAGGTATTGCTGCAGTTATATAAGGTATTGGTGAGACCGCACCTGGAATACTGCATACAGTTTTGGTCTCCATACTTAAGAAAAGACATACTTGCTCTCGAGGCAGTACAAAGAAGGTTCACTCGGTTAATCCCGGGGATGAGGGGGCGGACATATGAGGAGAGGTTGAGTAGATTGGGACTCTACTCATTGGAGTTCAGAAGAATGAGAGGCGATCTTATTGAAACATATAAGATTGTGAAGGGTCTTGATCGGGTGGATGCAGTAAGGATGTTCCCAAAGATGGGTGAAAATAGAACTAGGGGGCATAATCTTAGAATAAGGGGCAGCTCTTTCAAAACTGAGATGAGGAGAAACTTCTTCACTCAGAGGGTGGTAGGTCTGTGGAATTTGCTGCCCCAGGAGGCTGTGGAAGCTACATCATTAGATAAATTTAAAACAGAAATAGACAGTTTCCTAGAAGTAAAGGGAATTAGGGGTTATGGGGAGCGGGCAGGAAATTGGACATGAAGCTGAGTTCGGATCGGTCAATGCCCTGTGGGTGGCGGAGAGGGCCCAGGGGCTATGTGGCCGGGTCCTGCTCCGACTTCTTGTGTTCTTTAGATTTGTGGTTGGGATCAGATCAGCCATGATGTTATTGAATGGCGGAGCAGGCTCGAGGGGCCGATTGGCCTACTCCTGCTCCAATTTCTTATGTTCTTATGTTCTTAAGAGTGGTTTGGGGGGATTTGTCCTTATATGAGATGTTTCAGGAAGATTGAAAGGAAACGTTGAAAGCCATGTTGTGTGAATTGCATCTAAACTGACCATATTCCCAGAATCTGAGTTAACATTGGAGGAACACTGACTCCTGAGTAAATGGAGATTTAAGACGCACTATCCCTGGAGACTGGAACACAAGGCTTTCATAAAACTAGAAACCGGGAAGGTGTTTATCACAACACACATTAAGAGGCAGCTAAACAATATCAGCTGTGGCTCAGTGGGTAATACTCTTAACTTTGAGTCAGAAGATTGTGGGTTCAAGTCCCACTCCAGGGACTTGAGCCCATGATCTAAGCTGACACTTGGTCCCAGTGCTGTCTTTTAGATGAGACATTAAACCAAGGTCCTGTCTGCCCTCTCAGGTGGATGTAAAACTATTGGGATTATTTTGAAGACGAGCAGGGCCATTATCCCTGGTGTCCTGGCCAATATTTATCCCTCAATCAACATCACTAAAACAGATTATCTGGTCAGGGACCTTGCTATGTGCAAATCGGCTGCCGCGTTTCCTACATTACAACAGTGACTACACTTTAAAAAAAGTACTTCATTGGTTGTAAAGTGCTTTGGGACATCCTGAGGTACTATATAAATGGAGTCTTCCTTTCTTTTAAACACATGAGGGAGAAAGGAATAGAAGGATAGGCTGATAGGGTGAGATGAAGTAGGGAGGGAGGAGGCTTGTGTGGAGCATAAACACCGGGATAGACCTGTTGGGCTGAATGGCCTGTTTCTGCGTTGTAATTCTATGTAATTGTGCCCCCAGGTTGGGTCTGTCTAGGGATCCTGCTCATCCCAATGTGGGCAAGACTGTAGAGACCAAACACATCATCCTTTAGCCAGAATGATGAGATGATTAAGGGAAAAGCTTCATACCCAATCCAATCATCTCAAGTTCAAGTCCATCACCAGCCTAGACCTAAAACATGTGATGGGGGACTGGGCGGTGCAATGGTCACACAATCTCCTTTCACCACCTGAGGCACAGCTTCAAATCCAGTGAGACAGTGAGGATGAAAGTCTTCTCAGACCCGTGCCCTTTCACTTGTGGCACCTGGCTTCAGAGGAATGATGGTTTCTTCAGCACAGGCTGGTTAAACTTTGACAAGCACAAGACCAAAATGCTTAAACAACAATTGGTAATAAAAGAAACTCAAATGAAGCTGCTTCGCAGCCAATGCAAGAGTCTAATAGATATTCTGAATGTTGCAAGGCTCTAATAGCTAGTTTGAAAGCCATCAACAATGTGAAGTTTGCGCGTGGGTGTGTAGTGAAATTAAATTACCGTCTGCCTGAAAAACCCTCATTGACAAAGGGAAACATTCAGAGTGTGTTAAACGGCACAAAACTTTTACTTTATGCTGCTTTTTTCCCCATTACTTTTCGCCCTGCATTTAAATCAACGATTTGTGCAGTCCAACTAGTCAAAGCGAACTCCTGCTCAGTTTTACTGTGCTTCTCGTCTGAAGGTGACGACTCTTCCTGGAATACATTTAAAATTCAACCAAACCCGGTCCTTCCTCAACCAGCAGGGGTCACTGGATAGCGAGAGGACCAGGAATCCTGGCTCATTTCTTCCCCTTCTCCAAGTCCAAGGGCACAATGTGTTGTCCTACAACAACCTGCACTTCGCACAGGTAGTGGTGGGAAAGTTACGGGAAGTGAAGGATGGGAGAGAGCGAGTAAGGGTGACCAGTTGGGGCGAGAGTTTCAAAGTAGCAGTGGGCGAAGAAAGATGAAGGCTTTGTGACAGAAGGTACAGTGGAAAGAGTGGGGGTACAAATCAAGCAGGAGCTGGAAGTTGGCAGGTAAAGCTTGAGGAAGTTGCAGTGGTCGTGAGGGGACAGCACTGTAGAGGGACCTGGATACAAGGACAAAGATCTTGAATACGATGCATTGGGAGACGGGGAGCCAATGGAGGTCAGTGAGAACGGGAGTGTTCAGAACAGATGAGGCTGCAGATGTGAGTTTCAGTCGCGGGTGGGGGCAGTGAGATGGGGTGGGGCACAGTGGCCAGAATATGGGGTCTGCAGCTAAGATCAGGGTAAAGCAGGACTCCCACCCGAAGTATTGGGTTCAGCCTGAGTGAGGATCTGGGGGAGGAAAATGGTGTCAGGGAGCCAAATATGATGGATTCTGTCTCAGCCAGGCTGAGATCAGCTAATTCAGTAGATACCGGGCATCGACCCCCACCCTCTGGTGTTCAGTACTCAGTACCAGATCAAGCCATGGACGGAAAATAATCAACAAAGCACAACTCTTCATATTCTGAATCAAGTCCAGATTTAAGAGACAAAAGTGTCTGCTGGTTATACGGTTCAAAGAGACACTCAATCGAACCATTGGACAAAGCTCACCCGTAGCACTGCCTTATCTGAGTGATTCTTCTGAACCGTAATAACAGAGCAAACACGAAGAAAGGTTCCGTCACCTCACAGGAATCCTGAAAAGGTGAATCGCTGTTCAAGAACCGTTCCTCCTTCTCATTTAGGGAAGGCCAAGTCTTTTTTTCATTTGTTCATGGGATGTAGGCGTCGATGCCCATCCCTAATTACCCTTGAGAAGGTGGTGGTGAGCCGCCTTCTTGAACCGCTGCAGTCCGTGTGGTGACGGTTCTCCCACAGTGCTGTTAGGAAGGGAGTTCCAGTATTTTGACCCAGTGACGATGAAGGAACGGCGATATATTTCCAAGTCGGGATGGTGTGTGACTTGGAGGGGAACGTGCAGGTGGTGTTGTTAACATAGAAACATGGAAACTAGGAGCAAGAGTAGGCCATTCAGCCTTTCCGGCCTGCTCCGCCATTCAAAATGATCAAGGCTGATCGTCCAACTCAGTACCCTGTTCCCACTTTTTCCCCATATACCTTGATCCTATCAGCATTAAGAAATATATCTGTCTCCTTCTTGAATACATCCAATGACTTGGCCTCCACTGCCTTCTGTGGTAGAGAATTGTTCCCATGTGCCTGCTGCCCTTGACCTTCTAGGTGTTAGAAGTCGCGGGTTTGGGAGGTGCTGTCGAAGAAGCCTTGGCAACTTCCTGCAGTGCATCCTGTAGATGGTACACACTGCAGCCACAGTGCGCCGGTGGTGAAGGGAGTGAACGTTTAGGGTGGTGGATGGGGTGCCAATCAAGCGGGCTGCTTTGTCCTGGATGGTGTCGAGCTTCTTGAGTGTTGTTGGAGCTGCACTCATCCAAGCAAGTGGAGAGTATTCCATCACACTCCTGACTTGTGCCTTGCAGATGGTGGAAAGGCTTTGCGGAGTGAGGAGGTGAGTCACTCGCCGCAGAATACCCAGCCTCTGACCTGCTCTTGCAGCCACAGTATTTATGTGGCTGGTCCAGTTAACTTTCTGGTCTATGGTGACCTCCAGGATGTTGATGGTGGTGGATTCGGCGATGGTAATGCCGTTGAATGTCAAGGGGAGGTGGTGCGACTCTCGCTTGTTGGAGATGGTCATTGCCTGGCACTTGTCTGACGCAAATGTTACTTGCCACTCATCAGCACAAGCCTTGGTGTTGGCCAGGTCTTGCTGCATGCAGGCACGAACTGCTTCATTATCTGAGGGGTTGCGAATGGAACTGAACATTGTGCAATCATCAGCGAACATCCCCATTTCTGACCTCATGATGGAGGGAAGGTCATCGATGAAGCAGCTGAAGATGGTTGGGCCAAGGCACTGCCCTGAGGAACTCCTGCAGCAATGTCCTGTGGCTGAGATGATTGGCCTCCAACAATCCACCGCACAGTCCTCGTGGAGACGAAGTCCCGTCTTCGTACTGAGGACACCATCCAACGTGTTGTGTGGCACTAACATCGTGCTAAATGGGATAGATTCAGAACAGATCTAGCAGCTGAAAACTGGGCATCCATGAGGTGCTGTAGGCCATCAGCAGCAGCAGAATTGTATTCCAGCACAATCTGTAACCTCATGGCCCGGCATATTCCTCACTCTACTATTTCCAACAAGCCAGGGGATCAACCCTGGTTCAATAAGGAGTGTAGAAGAGAATGCCAGGAGCAGCACCAGGCGTACCTAAAAATGAGGTGCCAACCTGGTGAAGCTACAACTCAGGACTACATGCATGCTAAACAGTGGAAGCAACATGCTATAGACAGAGCTAAGCGATTCCACAACCAACGGATCAGATCAAAGTTCTGCAGTCCTGCCACATCCAGTCGTGAATGGTGGTGGACAATTAAACAACTAACGAGAGGAGGAGGCTCTGTAAACATCCCTATCCTCAATGATGACAGAGTCCAGCACGTGAGTGCAAAAGACAAGGCTGAAGCGTTTGCAACCATCTTCAGCCAGAAGTGCCGAATAGATGATCCATCTCGGCCTCCTCCCGATATCCCCACCATCACAGGAGCCAGTCTTCAGCCAATTCAATTCACTCCACATGATATCAAGATATGGCTGAGTGCACTGGATACAACAAAGGCTATGGGCCCCGACAACATCCCGGCTGTAGTGCTGAAGACTTGTGCTCCAGAACTAGCTGCACCTCCAGCCAAGCTGTTCCAGTACAGCTACAACACTGGCATCTATCCGACAATGTGGAAAATTGCCTTGGAATATCCTGTCCACAAAAAGCAGGACAAATACAATCCAGCCAATTACCACCCCATCAGTCAACTCTCAATTATCAGCAAAGTGATGGAAGGTGTCGTCGACAGTGCTATCAAGCAGCACTTACTCACCAATAACCTGCTCACCGATGGAATGTGGGCGTCGCTGGCAAAGCCAGCATTCATTGCCCATCCCTAATTGCCCTTGAGAAGGTGGTGGCGAGCTGCCTTCTTGAACCGCTGCAATCCGTGTGGTGAAGGTTCTCCCACAGTGCTGTTAGGACGGGAGTTCCAGGGTTTTGACCCAGCGACAATGAAGGAACGGCGATATATTTCCAAGTCGGGATGGTTTGTGACTTGAAGGGGAACGTGCAGGTGGTGTTGTTCCCATGTGCCTGCTGCCCTTGTCCTTCGAGGTGGTAGAGGTCGCCCGTTTGGGAGGTGCTGTCGAAGAAGCCTTGGCGAGTTGCTGCAGTGCATCCTGTGGATGGTACACGCTTAAGCCACAGTGCGCCGGTGGTGGAGGGAGTGAATGTTTAGGGTGGTGGATGGGGTGCCAATCAAGTGGGCTGCTTTGTCCTGGATGGTGCCGAGCTTCTTGAGTGTTGTTGGAGCTGCACTCATCCAGGCAAGTGGAGAGTATTCCATCACACTCCTGACTTGTTCCTTGTAGATGGTGGAAAGGCTTTGGGGAGTCAGGTGAGTCACTCGCCGCAGAATACCCAGCCTCTGACCTGCACTTGTAGCCACAGTATTTATATGGCTGGTCCAGTTAAGTTTCTGGTCAACGGTGACCCCCAGGATGTTGATGGTGGGGGATTCGGCGATGGTAATGCCGTTGAACGTCGAGGGGAGGTGGTTGGACTCTCTCTTGTTGGAGATGGTCATTGCCTGGCACTTGTCTGCCGCAAATGTCACTTGCTACTTATCAGCCCAAGCCTGGATGTTCTCCAGGTCTTGCTGCATGCGGGCTCGGACTGCTTCATTATCTGAGGGATTGCAATGGAACTGAACACTGTGCAATCATCAGTGTACATCCCCATTTCTGACCTCATGATGGAGGGAAGGTCATTGATGAAGCAGCTGAAGATGGTTGGGCCTACGATACTGCCCTGAGGAACTCCTGCAGCAATGTCCTGGGGCTGAGATGATTGGCCTTCAACAACCACTGCCATCTTCCTTTGTGTTAGATATGACTACAGACACTGGAGAGTTTTCCCCCTGATTCCCATTGACCTCAATTTTATTGGGGCACCTTGGTGTCACACTCGGTCAAATGCTGCCTTGTTGTCAAGGGCAGTCACTCTCACCTCACCTCTGGAATTCAGCTCTTTTGTCCATGTTTGGACCGAGGCTGTAATGAGGTCTGGAGCCGAGTGGTCCTGGCGGAACCCAAACTGAGCATCGGTGAGCAGGTTATTGGTGAGTAAGTGCCGCTTGATAGCACTGTCGATGACACCTTCCATCACTTTGATGATGATTGAGAGTAGACTGATGGGGTGGTAATTGGCCGGATTGGATTTGTCCTGCTTTTTGTGGACAGGACATACCTGAGCAATTTTCCACTTTGTCGGGTAGATGCCAGTGTTGTAGCTGTACTGGAACAGTTTGGCTAGAGGCGCAGCTCGTTCTGGAGCACAAGTCTTCAGCACTGCAGCCGGGATGTTGTCGGGGCCCATCGCCTTTGTTGTATTCAGTGCACTCAGCCATATTTTGATATCACGTGGAGTGAATGGAATCAGCTGAAGACTGGCTTCTGTGATGGTGGGGATATTGGGAGGAGGCCGAGATGGATTATCCACTTGGCACTTCTGGCTGAAGATGGTTGCAGCGCTTCAGCCTTGTCTTTTGTACTCACATGCTAGACTCTGCCATCATAGAGGATGGGGATGTTCACAGAGCCTCCTCCTCCCGTTAGTTCTTTAATTGTACACCACCATTTACAACTGGATGTGGCAGGACTGCAGAGCTTTGATCTGATCTGTTGGTTGTGGGATTGCTTAGCTCTGTCAAAAACATGTTGCTTCCACTGTTTAGCATGCATGTAGTCCTGAGTTGTAGCTTCACCAGGTTGGCACCTCATTTTTTGGTACGCCTGGTGCTGCTCCTGGCATGCTCTTCTACACTCCTCATTGAACCAGGGTTGATCCCCTGGCTTGTTGGTAATGGTAGAGTGAGGAATATGCCGGGCCATGAGGTTACAGATTGTGCTGGAATACAATTCTGCTGCTGCTGATGGCCCACAGCGCCTCATGGATGCCCAGTTTTGAGCTGCTAGATCTGTTCTGAATCTATCTCATTTAGCACAGTGGTCGTGCCACAGTTCCTCACTATGAAGACGGGACTTCGTCTCCACAAGGACTGTGTGGTGGTCACTCCTACCAATACCGTCATGTATTATAGATGCATCTTCCACAGGTAGATTGGTGAGGACGAGGTCAAATCGGTTTTTCCTTCGTGTTGGTTCGTGCACCACCTGCCGCAGGCCCAATCTGGCAGCTATGTCCTTCAGGACTCGGCCAGCTCGGTCAGTAGTGGTGCTACCGAGCCACTCTTGGTGATGGACATTGAAGTCCCCCACCCAGAGTACATTCTATGCCCTTGCTACCCTCAGTGCTTCCTCCAAATGGTGTTCAACATGGAGGAGGACTGATTCATCAGCTGAGGGAGGACGGCCGGTAGTAATCAGCAGGAGCTTTCCTTGCCCATGTTTGACCTGATGCCATGAGATTTCATGGGGTCCGGAGTCAATGTTGAAGACTCCCAGGCCCACTCCCTCCTGACTGTATATCACTGTACCATCACCTCTGGTGACTCTGTCCTGCCGGTGGGACAGGACATCCCCAGGGATGGTGATGGAAGAGTCTGGGACGTTGGATGAAAGGTATGATTCTGTGAGTATGGCTATGTCAGGCTGTTGCTTGACTAGTCTGTGAGACAGCTCTCCCAATTTTGGCACAAGTCCCCAGATCTTAGTGAGGAGGACTTTGCATGGTCGACTGGGCTTGGTTTGCCTTTGTCGTGTCCGGTGCCTTGTGGTCTGAAGCCAGGCGGTCTGTCCGGTTTTATTCTTATTATGACTTTTTGTAGCGAGATTGTGGAACTGAGAGGCTTGCTTGGCCATTTCAGAGGGCAATTAAGAATCAATCACATTGCTGTGGGTCTGGAGTCACATATAGGCCAGACCGGGTAAGGACGGCAGGTTTCCTTCCCTAAAGGGCATTAGTGAACCAGATGGGTTTTTATGACAATCCAGTAGTTTCATGACCACCATTACTGATACTAGTTTTTTTTATTCCAGATTTTATTTAATTAATTGAATTTAAATTCCCCACCTACCATGGCAGGATTTGAACTCATGACTCTGGATTATTGGTCCAGCAACATAACCACTGTGTTTCCCTACCCATATCTACAGTTAGTTTACAGATTTGTTTATTTGCTTTCGTTCTGAAGCACAGACTAAGGATGCAGATGTCGAGTGGTTCTGTTCCTGGACGAGAATCCCAGGGGTCGTGAGTTCAAATCCCACCAGGGAAGTTGTAAAATTGAATTCAATAAATCTGGTGATTTGTGGCACCAGAAAAAAATCACCATGAAAACTGCCGGATTGTTGTTAAAATCCCAACTGGGTCACTAATGTCCTTCAGGAAAGGGAACCTGCTGCCCCTACCTGACTCCAGTCCCACACTGTGTGTTGACTCTTAATGCCCTCGGGGTAACTAGGGATGGGCAATAAATACTGCCCTGCCAGCGTCACCCACATCCCAAGAACAAATTAAAAAAACATTAAAGGAAGCTAAGAGTAGCTGAGTGAATGGTCAGTTTGCTAAACCATGTAACTGACTATTGCAGCATCACTGGTCTTTCCATTTAAAAGATGTGATTTTTAGTGTCAGCCATGGCTCAGTGGCAGCACTCTCGCCTCTGAGTCAGAAAGTTCAAGTCCTACTCCAGAGACTTGAGCCCATAATCCAGGCTGACACTCCCAGTGCAGTACTGAGGGAGTGCTGCGCTGTCAGAAGTGCTGTCTTTTGGGTGAGATGTTTAACCGAGCCCCCGTCTGCCCTCTCAGGTGGACGTGAAAGATCCCATGAAGTCATTTGAAGAACAGCAGGGGAGTTCTCCCCGGTGTCCTGGGGCCAAGATTTATCTCTCAACCAACATCACTAAAACAGATGATCGGATCATTTATCTCATTGCTGTTTGTGGGATCTTGCTGTGCTGCTGCGTTTCTATATTACAACAGTGACTACCCTTCAAAAACTACTTAATTTGCAGTAAAGCGCTTTGGGACGTCCTGAGGTCATGAAAAGAGCTGTATAAATGCAAGTTCTTTCTTTTCTTATTACCGGCTTCGCTGCAGAGGTCCAGGGCTGGATCAGTTAGTGGTAGTTACGAGGAGGATTTCTGACACTGCTCCCAGTGGTGAACCAAACTGATCGCAGGGAATAACTGCAGCAGAAGTCCGGGTCAAAACAGAATAATCGTAGTACTCAACTCTCCCAAAGATCAGACGGAATCAGATATAAATGTACCGCTCCCATCACTGGCTCTGTGGTACAGTGGGAGCAAGCAGGCTCCGAGCAGCAAGTGTGTGGGAGGCAGGAGTGGATCCAAGTCACGTTCTCCCTCAAATGGGGAATGTAAACGGTCAAAGGCCAGAGAGTGCTTAATCTCCTCCCCCTCCCTTCAAACCTTTCCTGTGTCTCATGTCAAGTCTCCACACCACATCTCCCTCCGCCCGGTAAACCACTCACACATTCTACACAGGGAATGCTACCGACATGAGGCTGCCATCGGGGAGGGGCACTGAACGAAACACCCATTGTTTCTCTTCCTCTGTTTTAGCAGGATGGAGAGCGGTGATCCTGTACCCTGCTGAACCTGAGCAATAGTATTCAGTGCTGATCAGGAAAGAGTGGGGAAGTTCACTCATATCAAGCCCCTGGCAACAACATACAACATTTATCTTCAATCACATCATCTGTTACAATTAATAGCAGAATTAGAAACAATCGCAGCATTCTCTAATTACTCTCAATTACAGCTCCCTAATCAAGCTCAGAAGCTCTGAAATTCTGAGCTGAACACTAAATGTCAAATTTCATTACAGACCAGGAACAAAATCAAAAGCTGACATTCAATTTTATCACCTCAAAAAAAGAGGAGCTCTTAAAAATCTTAATTTAATGCTGATTTTGAGCAAAGAGGCTTTTAGAAATGCAGATAAATACAATCTCAGTCCAATTAGAAGATCATTAGCGAGGCAGTGATCAGCAAGGAGGAGGGGCCTCGCGCAATCACTGCTGTCTAGGGTCAAAAGGTAAGAATCTCCCGACAGACACCCTGGCCAGGTGAGGAGGGAGGGGGCACGACATATTTAACACGGGCCCAGCTATTTACCGCAACTCAATTTAAAGGTGCCACACACATCCAAACCAAACGCACTGAAAACTGCACCAACACTTACCTGCACTCAACAGAGCAGAATTGTGACATTACCCGTGAATTTCTAATTAACACTGGCACCACCGACACTACTAATTTCCACTAAACTTGTAGCTTGTTGAACCCGACACAATCAGTTAGACAAACACAATCTATTGGATCTGATCTCCAATTATTTACAGCCCTGGCCAATTAAACCTGGAGCAAGTGAGGATGCATGGACAGAGAGCTGGGAAAATAATTTAACAGGACTTATCCCTGTAGGAATCAAATGGGGTTTTTCCCGATCAGAATCTAATGAGGTTAATCCCTATAGAAATAGTAAAGGATTACTTTGTATCAGAACCTAATGAGGCTTATCCCTGTAGGAATCTGATAGGGTTAATTCCCTAGTGAGACTACCCTTGACATCAAGGCAGCATTTGACCGAGTGTGGCACCAAAGAGCCCGAGTAAAATTGAAGTCAATGGAAATCAGGGGGAAAACTCTCCAGTGGCTGAAGTCATACCTAGCACAGAGGAAGATGGTAGTTGTTGGAGGCCAATCATCTCAGCCCCAGGACATTGCTGCAGGAGTTCCTCAGGGCAGTGTCCTAGGCCCAAATATCTTCAGCTGCTTCATCAATGACCTTCCCTCCATCATAAGGTCAGAAATGGGGATGTTCGCTGATGATTGCACAGTGTTCAGTTCCATTCGTAACCCCTCAGATAATGAAGCAGTCCGTGCCCGCATGCAGCTAGACCTGGACAACAAGGCTTGGGCTGATAAGTGGCAAGTAACATTCGCGCCAGACAAGTGCCAGGTAATGACCATCTCCAACAAGAGACCATAAGGCCATAAGAGATAGGAGCAGGAGTAGGCCATTCGGCCCCTCGAGCCTGCTCTGCCATTTAATGAGATCAAGGCTGATCTGATTTTTACCTCAACTCCACTTTCCTGCTTTTTCCCCATATCCTTTGACTCCCTTGCTGATCAAAAATTTGTCGAACTCAGCCTTGAATGTATTCAATGACTCAGCCTCCACAGCTTTTTGGGGTAAAGAATTCCAAAGATTCACGACCCTCTGGGAGAAGAAATTCCTCCTCATTTCCATGTTAAACGGGTGACCTCTTATTCTGAGACTATGCCCCCTAGTTTTAGACTCCCCCATGAGGGGTAACATCCTCTCAGCATCTACCCTATTGAGTCCCCTCAGAATCTTATATGTTTCAATAAGATCTCCTCTCATTCTTCTAAACTCCAATGAGTATCTCTCCTCATAAGACAACCCTTCCATACCCGGAATCAACCAAGTGAACCTTCTCTGAACTGCCTCCAATACAAGTATGTCCATCCTCAAATAAAGGCACCAGAACTGTACACAGTACTCCAGGTGTGGTCTCACCAGCACCCTGTACAGTTGTAGCATGACTTCCCTGCTTTTATACTCCATCCCCCTAGAAATAAAGGCCAATATTCTGTTTGCCTTCCGGATTACCTGCTGCACCTGTATGTTGACTTTTTGTGTTTCACCCAGATCCCTCTGTACCGCAGCATTTAGTAGTATTTCTCCATTCAAATAATATTTTGCTTTTTTATTTTTCCTCCCAAAGTGGATGACTTCACATTTTCCCACATTATATTCCATCGCTTCACCTGTCAATATCCCTTTGCAGACACTTTGGGGGTGATTTTAAACCCCAAGAATGTGTGGGTTGGGGGTGGGTGGGAGTTGAAAATAGTTGATTTTTTTGGATCACAACCGCAAAATTTTCAGACTTTGCATTCCCAGTGGGAAGCCTGTGCTTTTCTGTGCCGACATTAAACCCGGAAATAAAGCCGGGTTGTGGTCGCAACCCAAAAAACAACTACTTTCAACTCCCACCCGCCCCCAACCCACCCGTTCTTGGGGTTTAAAATCACCCCATTTGTGTCCTCCTCACAACTTGCTTTTCCACCTATCTTTGTATCATCAGCAAATTTGGCCACAAGACACTCTGTTCCTTCATCCAAGTCATTGATAGAAATTGTAAATAGTTGAGCCCTCGCACTGATCCCTGCGGCACCCCACTAGTTACAGATTGCCATTTTAAAAATGACTCTTTTATCCCGACTCTTTGTTTTCTGTTAGTTAGCCAATCCTCTATCCATGCCAGTATATTACCTCCAACACCATGAGCTCTTATCTTGTGCAGTAATCTTTTATGTGGCACCTTATCGAATGCCTTTTGGAAATCCAAATATACTGCATCCATTGGTTCCCTTTTATCCACCCTGCCCGTTACTTCCTCAAAGAACTCTAATAAATTTGTCAGACACGATTTCCCCTTCATAAAACCATGTTGACTCTCCTTGATTGTATTATGAGTCTCTAACCATCTCCCCTTGACATTCAACAGCTTTACCATCGCTGAATCCCCCACCATCAACATCCTGGGGGGTCACCATTGACCAGAAACTTAACTGGACCAGCCACATAAATACTGTGGCAACAAGAGCAGGTCAGAGGCTGGGTATTCTGCGGCGAGTGACTCACCTCCTGACTCCCCAAAGCCTTTCCACCATCGACAAGGCACAAATCAGGAGTGTGATGGAATACTCTCCACTTGCCTGGATGAGTGCAGCTCCAACAACACTCAAGAAGCTCGGCACCATCCAGGACAAAGCAGCCCGCTTGATTGGTACCCCATCCACCACCCTAAATATTCACTCCCTTCACCACCGGCACAGCATGGCTGCAGTGTGCACCATCCACAGGATGCACTGCAGCAACTCGCCAAGGCATCTTCGACAGCACCTCCCAAACCCATGACCTCTACCATCTAGAAGGACAAGGGCAGCAGGTGCATGGGAACAACACCACCTGCACGTTCCCCTCCAAGTCACACACCATCCCGACTTGGAAATATATCGCTGTTCCTTCATCGTCGCTGGGTCAAAACCCTGGAACTCCCTTCCTAACAGCACTGTGGGAGAAACTTCACCACATGGACTGCAGCAGTTCAGGAAGGCGGCTCACCACCACCTTCTCGAGGGCAATTAGGGATGGGCAATAAATGCTGGCCTTGCCAGAGACCCCATAAACGAATAAAAAAAAATCCTATTGGAATCGAATGGGATTTATCCCTGTAGGAATCTATTGGGGTGAATCCTATTTGGAATTTAATGGGGTTTACCCGTCGAAATCCTCAGGAATCTAATCATGATTATTACTGTTGGAATCTAACCGGGGTTACCTGTAACAGAACATGTTGTATCCCTAGAGGAATCTTACAGCATTGCTAACCTCCCAAATCTTCCAGTACAGGGTAAACCTCTTGGGATGAACAACAACAACAACTTGCATTCATATAGCGCCTTTAACATAGTAAAACATCCCAAGGTGCTTCACAGGAGCGTAAATCAGACAAAATGTGACACCGAGTCATATAGGGAGATATTAGGACAGGTGACCAAAAGCTTGGTCAAAGAGGTAGGATTTAAGGAGCATCTTAAAGGAGGAGAGAGAGGGGGAGAGGTTTAGGGAGGAAATTTCAGAGCTTAGGGCCTAGGCAGCTGAAGGCACGGCCGCCAATGGTGGAGCGATTAAAATCGAGGATGCGCAAGAGGTCAGAATTGGAGGAACAGAGAGATCTCGGAGGGTTGTAGGGCTGGAAAAGGTTATAGAGATAGGGAGGGGCGAGGCCATTCAGGGATTTGAACACAATGATGAGAATTTTAAAATCGAGGCGTTGCCAGACGTAGGTCAGTGAGCACAGGGGTGATGGGTGAACGGGACTGGATTCACCACACGGACTGCAGCGGTTCAAGAAGGCGGCTCACCACCACCTTCTCAAGGGCAATTAGGGATGGGCAATAAATGCCGGCCTCGCCAGCGACGCCCACATCCCATGAACGAATAAAAAAAAAAATGACTTAGGATACGGGCAGCAGAGTTTTGAGATGAGCTTGGGAGACGGGGACGAGTTTATGGAGGGTGGTAGGTGGGAGGCCGTCCAGGAGAGCGTTGGAATAGTCAAGCGAATGTTCCTAAAGTTGTGAACCGCCAAACATTGTTTTGAATAGCTGAAGGATGGTCGGTCCCTCAGGAATTTGAGTATTATTTCAGGAATTTTCAATGTTTGCATTCAAAATGAATTTTAGTTAGTTGTCCAAAGGTGATTGAAAGCTGTTTCAACCAGATACAGAGGGGAAACAAGCACAAATCTTTATACTGAAGACCGTGGGCTTGAGCCAGGGCCCATAACACAGGGAACCACCTACTTGAGGAGAGTATAATCAGGAAGCAATGGTCAAGTAACTGCAAGCTTGGGGTTTAAAAAACTGCAGATTGTAGGAGGGCCGGATGACTGAGGGTGGGGAGAGTGAGTGACAAACAATGCAAGAGTTAACACCTGGGGAGCAGTGTGTTCAGGTTCAGTGCAGAGTTGTGCTGTTGGGGATCTGATCGGGGTGTGTCCTCCGTGGCTGTCAGGAGGGAAAGGGTCTGATGTATTAATGCTCAGTGACATCATTACCATCCTGCGAGAATGCCCGTTCTCTCTCCCTCGCCTGCTTTGTACCTCCGGCTGTGCTAACAATCTGATTAATTCCCTTTCAGTGGGGCGCTGATGGCCTAGATGATGAAGACCTGGCATCAGCCTTTGTGAAATTGATAGTTTTTCACAGTTATAAATGAGGCCCTTCTCATCTGCAAATCGTAGGCTGCACAGTCAGACTCCAGTAATGATCATCAAAAGCACTCTTTAAACTGCGAAAGCCCATGGGAGCACAAGGGGGGAGCTGCTGCACTAATGAGAACTACAAGGGGACAGAAGATGCCGAGAAATGGCTGTTACTCCGCTGATGTGCATTTAAGTGCTTTTTTACAGCCACGCACAGAAACAGAAATAAAGGTTGATGAATGTCCCAGAAAAGCATTTATCTTCCAATTTCTCCGAAGTGGAATTGCAGGGGTAAATGTATTATTTTATTTCACTGAACTGCGCCAAGATCTTGGACGGGAGACAATGCGCAGAAAAGAAACAGAGAGAGAGAAAGAAAAATACCAAGTCTGTGACTTCTCAATAAAAATCACTGAGATCAGACAGTCGGACAGGGGCCTATAGAAGGGAGCTGACCGGACAAAACGGCAGCAGAGGAGAAAGCACTAATCACACTAACATTTACATATTCTTGTCAGTACTGGTCTTTTCATTTACAAACCAGTACAGTCAATTAAAACACTGCTGCCCCTTTACAAAGCAATGTGAGGAAACTTTAACCAAATCCCTTAAAACAGTCTCAGAAGTGGGGTTCAATCATTCATGTTTTACTTTACAAATCTCCACGTTGAGCAGTACAGAGAATACGTCTGAAAACTGGCCCTAGTGGGTCGCACTCTCGTCTCTGAGTCAGAAGGTTGTGGGTTCAAGTCTCACTCCGGGGACTTGAGTAAATATTCCAGACTGACACTCCCAGTGTAGTACTGAGGGAAAGCTGCATTTTCGGAGGTGCCGTCTTTCGGATGAGACATTAAACCGAGGCCTTGTCTGCCCTCTCAGGTGGATGAGGAAGAAAAGCAGTGGAGTTCTCCCCAGTGTCCTGACCAATATTTATTCCCCAACTAACATCACTAAAGCATATTATCTGGTCATTATCACATTGCCTTTTGTGGGATCTTGCTGTGTGCAAATTGGCTGCTGCGTTTCCTACATTACAACAGTGACTAAACTTCAAAAGTACTTCATTGGCTGTGATGTGCTTTGAGACGTCCTGAGGTTGTGAAAGTTGCTGTATTAATGCAAGTCTTTCTTTCCTTTAATTGCAGAGTGAATCGTGGGTCTTTGTGACAATAACCAAATAGCTTCACCTCTCTCAGACCCACCGCTGCCTCTAATTCTGCTACATTTAGCTGCAAAAAAAAATGAAAACCCCAAGGCAGATGAGCGGGGAAACAATGCTATCAGAGGGACTGCCCAGAATGGTTTGTGCCCTTGACAGGATTGTTCTATGGCAGACACACATGCCTGGAATTTCCGCAGGGGTTCTCTAGCGGGAGATCGGCTCAACACCTGGAAAACCAATGTAAATGGCTAAAAACAGCGACGTACGCCATTATTCCATGGATCCCAAGGATCTCCCACCGGACTTCAGGAAAACCTCACCGAGATTCAGCACGACTGTGTTGAAATTGAGTCTGAAAATGCCCGAGGAGAAGAAAGCAGCTCCCAAGAAAGGCGCCAAGAAAGCGGTGAATTAAGCGCCAAAGGGCGGAAAAAAGAGGAGGAGGGCGAGGAAGGAGAGTTACTTCATCTACACCGACAAAGTGGCAACGCAGGTTCACCCCCTGACATCTCCTCCATGGCCATGGGTATTATGGGCACCTTTGTGAATTATATTTTCAAGGGCAGCATGGGTGAGGCTTTCCGCCGGCCAATTACAACAAGCGCCACACCATCAGTTCCCGGGAGATCCGGACTGTCTGCTGGTGCCCTGGGGGAGCTGGACAAGCACGCCCTGCCAGAAGGGTCAAAGGCCAAGACAAAGTACAACAGCTCCAAGTAAAACTCCACAATGTACTTAAAAAACAAACACAATGTCCTCTGGGCAAGAAGTGCTGCTTGTGATGTCAGTGCGTGACATTGTTTAGTCCACTACTTTAATGGAGGTGTGCACCGATCTCAGATGGATTGAGATCATAGAAACATAGAAAATAGCAGCAGGAGTAGGCCATTCAGCCCTTCGAGCCTGCTCCGCCATTCAATATGATCATGGCTGATCCTCTATCTCAATACCATATTCCCGCGCTCTCCCCATACTCCTTGATGCCTTTTGTGTCTAGAAGTCTATCTAGCTCCTTCTTAAATATATTCAGTGACTTGGCCTCCACTGCATTCTGTGGTAGAGAATTCCACAGGTTCACCACCCTCCGAGTGAAGAAATTTCCCCTCAACTCAGTCCTAAATGTCCTACCCCATATTCTGAGTCTGTGATCCCTTGTTCTGGACCCACCAGCCCGGGGAAACATCCTCCCTGCATCCAGCCTGTCTAGCCCTGTCAGAATTTTATATGATTCAATGAGATCCCCTCTCATTCTTCTAAACTCGAGTGAATACAGGCCGAGTCGACCAAATCTCTCCTCATACGACAGTCCTGCCATCCCAGGAATCAGTCTGGTGAACCTTCGCTGCACTCCCTCTATGGCAAGTATATCCTTTCTTAGGTAAGGAGACCAAAATTGCACACAATACTCCAGGTGTGGTCTCACCAAGGTCCTGTATAACTGCATAATGCCGTTGCCTGTGTCTTAATGTGTGGAGCATTCGCAATAAGGTCAATGAATGAACAGCGCAGATAGATATTAACGGGTATGATATAGTTGCGATTACGGAGACATGGCTGCAGGGTGACCAAGGATTGGAACTGAATATCAGGGGTATTCAATATTTAGGAAGGACAGGCAAAAAGGGAAAGGAGGTGGGGTAGCGTTGTTAGTAAAGGAGAAAATCAATGCAATAGTGAGGAAGGATATTGGCTCGGAAAATCTCGACGTGGAATCTGTATGGGTGGAGCTAAGAAACAACAAGGGGCATAAAATGTTGGTGGGGGTTGTCCATTGGCCTCCAAACAGTAGCGGAGATGTAGGGGAGGGCATTAAACAGGAAATTAGAGACGCATGCAAGAAGGGGACAACTATAATCATGGGTGACTTTAATCTACATATAGATTGGTCAAACCAAATTAGCAATAATACTGTGGGGGAGGAATTCCTGGAGTGTGTACGTGATGGTTTTCTAGACCAATACATTGAGGAACCAACTAGAGAACAGGCGATCCTAGACTGGGTATTGTGCAATGAGAAAGGATTAATTAACAATCTTGTTGTGCGGGATCCCTTAGGGAAGAGCGACCATAACATGATAGAATTCTTCATTAAGATGGAGGGTGAAGTAATCGAATCCAAAACTAGGGTCCTGAATCCAAAGAAAGGAAATTACGAAAGTATGAGGGGCGAGTTGGCTATGATAGATTGGGGAACTTTACTAAAAGGGATGACGGTGGATAGGCAATGGCTAATATTTAAAGAACATGTGCAGGAATTACAACAATTATTCATTCCTGTCTGGCGCAAAGATAAAACAGGAAAGGTGGCTCAACCGTGGCTTACAAAAGAAATTAGGGATAGTATTAGATCCAAAGAGGAAGCATATAAAATTGCCAGAAAAAGCAGCAAGCCTGAGGATTGGGAGCAGTTCAGAATTCAGCAAAGGAGGACAAAGAGATTGATTAAGAGGAGAAAAATAGAGTATGAGAGTAAACTAGCAGGGAACATAAAAACTGACTGTAAAAGCTTCTATAAATATGTCAAGAGAAAAAGATTAGTGAAGACAAATGTAGGTCAGAAATGGGGGAAATTATAATGGGGAACAAAGAAATGGCAGAACAATTAAACACATATTTTGGTTTTGGCTTCACAAAGGAGGACACAAATAACCTCCCAGAAATGTTAGGGAACCAAGGGTCCAGTGAGAGGGAGGAATTGAAGGAAATCAGTATTAGTAAAGAAATAGTGCGAGGGAAATTAATGGGGCTAAAGGCTGACAAATCCCCAGGGCCTGATAATCAACATCCCAGAGTACTAAAGGAAGTGGCCCTGGAAATAGTGGATGCATTGGTGATCATCTTCCAAAATTCTATACACTCTGGAACAGTTCTTACAGATTGGAGGGTGACAAATGTAACCCCACTATTTAAAAAAGGGCGAGAAACAACAGGGAATTACAGACCAGTTAGCCTAACATCAGTAGTGGGGAAAATCATAGAATCATAGAAGTTATAACATGGCAACAGGCCCTTCGGCCCAACATGTCCATGTCGCCCAGTTTATACCACTAAGCTAGTCCCAATTTCCTGCACTTGGCCCATATCCCTCTCTACCCATCTTACCCATGTAACTGTCCAAATGCTTTTTAAAAGACAAAATTGTACCCACCTCTACTACTGCCTCTGGCAGCTCGTTCCAGACACTCACCACCCTTTGAGTGAAAAAATTGCCCCTCTGGACCCTTTTGTATCTCTCCCCTCTCACCTTAAATCTATGCCCCCTCATTATAGACTCCCCTACCTTTGGGAAAAGATTTTGACTATCTACCTTATCTATGCCCCTCATTATTTTATAGACTTCCATAAGATCACCCCTTAACCTCCTACTCTCCAGGGAAAAAAGTCCCAGTCTGTCTAACCTCTCCCTATAAGTCAAACCATCAAGTCCCGGTAGCATCCTAGTAAATCTTTTTTGCACTCTTTCTAGTTTAATAATATCCTTTCTATAATAGGGTGACCAGAACTGTACACAGTACTCCAAGTGTGGCCTCACCAATGCCCTGTACAACTTGTACAACTTCAACAAGACATCCCAACTCCTGCATTCAATGTTCTGACCAATGAAACCATGCATGCCGAATGCCTTCTTCACCACCCTATCCACCTGTGACTCCACTTTCAAGGAGCTATGAACCTGTACTCCTAGATCTCTTTGTTCTATAACTCTCCCCAACGCCCTACCATTAACGGAGTAGGTCCTGGCCCGATTCGATATACCAAAATGCATCACCTCACATTTATCTAAATTAAACTCCATCTGCCATTCATCGGCCCTCTGGCCCAATTTATCAAGATTCCGTTGCAATCCCAGATAACCTTCTTCACTGTCCACAATGCCACCAATCTTGGTGTCATCTGCAAACTTACTAACCATGCCTCCTAAATTCTCATCCAAATCATTAATATAAATAACAAATAACAGCGGACCCAGCACCGATCCCTGAGGCACACCGCTGGACACAGGCATCCAGTTTGAAAAACAACCCTCTACAACCACCCTCTGTCTTCTGTCGTCAAGCCAATTTTGTATCCAATTGGCTACCTCACCTTGGATCCCGTGAGATTTAACCTTATGTAACAACCTACCATGCGGTACCTTGTCAAAGGCTTTGCTGAAGTCCATGTAGACCACGTCTACTGCACAGCCCTCATCTATCTTCTTGGTTACCCCTTCAAAAAACTCAATCAAATTCGTGAGACATGATTTTCCTCTCACAAAACCATGCTGACTGTTCCTAATTAGTCCCTGCCTCTCCAAATGCCTGTAGATCCTGTCCCTCAGAATACCCTCTAACAACTTACCCACTACAGATGTCAGGCTCACCGGTCTGTAGTTCCCAGGCTTTTCCCTGCCTCCCTTCTTAAACAAAGGCACAACATTTGCTACCCTCCAATCTTCAGGCACCTCACCTGTAGCGGTGGATGATTCAAATATCTCTGCTAGGGGACCCGCAATTTCCTTCCTAACCTCCCATAACGTCCTGGGATACATTTCATCAGGTCCCGGAGATTTATCTACCTTGATGCGCGTTAAGACTTCCAGCACCTCACTCTCTGTAATATGTACACTCCTCAAGACATCACTATTTATTTCCCCAAGTTCCCGAACAACCATGCCTTTCTCAACCGTAAATACCGATGTGAAATATTCATTCAGGATCTCACCCATCTCTTGTGGTTCCGCATATAGATGACCTTGTTGATCCTTAAGAGGCCCTACTCTCTCCCTAGTTACTCTTTTGCCCTTTATGTATTTGTAGAAGCTCTTTGGATTCTCCTTTGCCTTATCTGCCAAAGCAATCTCATGTCCCCTTTTTGCCCCTGCTAGAGCCTATTATAAAAGATGTGATAACAGAACACTTGGAGGGCATTAACGGGATTGGACAAAGTCAGCATGGGTTTATGAAAGGGAAATCATGCTTAACAAATCTACTGGAGTTTTTTGAGGATGTAACTAGTAGAATAGATAGGGGAGAACCAGTGGATGTGGTGTACTTGGATTTTCAGAAGGCTTTTGATAAGGTCCCACACAAGAGGTTAATGTGCAAAATTAAAGCACATGGGATTGGGGGGAATATACTGGCATGGATTGAGAACTGGTTGACAGACAGAAAACAGAGAGTAGGAATAAACGGGTCTTTTTCCGGGTGGCAGGCAGTGACTAGTGGGGTACCGCAGGAATCAGTGCTTGGGCCCCAGCTATTCACAATATATATCCATGATTTGGATGAGGGAACTAAATGTAACATTTCCAAGTTTGCAGATGACACAAAGCTGGGGTAGAATGTGAGCTGTGAGAAGGATGCAAAGAGGCTCCAATGTGATTTAGACAAGTTGGGTGAGTGGGCAAGAACATGGCAGATGCAGTATAACGTGGAGAAATGTGAGGTTATTCACTTTGGTTGTAAAAACAGAAAGGCAGATTATTATCTGAATGGTGATAGATTGGGAAAAGGGGAGGTGCAACAAGACCTGGGTGTCCTTGTACACCAGTCGCTGAAAGTGAGCATTCAGGTGCAGCAAGCAGTTAGGAAGGCGAATGGTATGTTGGCCTTCATTGCAAGAGGATTTGAGTACAGGAGCAGGGATGTCTTACTGCAGTTATACAGGGCCTTGGTGAGACCACATCTGGAGTATTGTGTGCAGTTTGGGTGTCCTTATCTGAGGAAGGATGTCCTTGCCATGGAGAGAGTGCAACAAAAGGTTACCAGACTGATTCCTGGGATGGCAGGACTGATGCATGAGGAGAGATTGGGTCGACTAGGCCTATATTCACTAGAGTTTAGAAGAATGAGAGGTGATCTCATCGAAACATAAAATTCTAACAGGACGAGACAGACTAGATGCAGGGAGGATGTTCCCAATGGCTGGGGAGTCCAGAACCAGGGGTCACAGTCTCAGGATACGGGGTATGCCATTTAGAACCGAGATGAGGAGAAATTTCTTCACTCAGAGCGTGGTGAACCTGTGGAATTCTCTACCACAGAAGGCAGTGGAGGCCAAGTCATTAGATGTATTGAAGGAGATAGATATATTTCTTAATGCTAAAGGGATCAAGGGATATGGGGAAAAAGCGGGAACAGGGTACTGAGTTAGACGATCAGCCATGATCATTTTGAAAGGCAGAGCAGGCCCGAAGGGCCGAATGGCCTACTCTTGCTCCTATTTTCTGTGTTTCTATGCAGTATGACATCCTTGTTCCTATACTCAAATCCTCTTGCAATGAAGGCCAACATACCATTTGCCTTCCTAACTGCTTGCTGCACCTGCATGTTTGCTTTCAGTGACTGGTGTACAAGGACACCCAGGTCCCTTTGTACATCAACATTTCCCAATCTATCACCATTTAATTAATACTCTGCCTTTCTGTTTTTCCTTCTGAAGTGGATAAGTTCACATTTATCCACATGATACTGCATCTGCCATGTATTTGCCCACTCACTCAACTTGTCTAAATCGCCTTGAAGCCTCTTTGCATCCTCCTCACAACTCACGATCCCACCTAGTTTTGTGTCGTCAGCAAACTTGGAAATATTACATTTGGTTCCCTCATCCAAATCATTGATGTATATTGTGAATAGCTGGGGCCCAAGCACTGATCCCTGCAGTACCCCACTCGTCACTGCCTGCCACCCCAAAAAAGACCCATTTATCAGATCCTGTTCATACAGTGGGTACATGAACATCAGAGAGCTAAGGATCGTACCCTAATATCACAAAGAGTCATTTCTGGGCCTAAGTGGGCAGCTTGGGGTGCTTCATAGCCAACAGTAATACTTATACCGTTTAGGCTCAAGCAGAGAGAGGGGAACAACTAGTTTAGTTTGAACAACAGTGAGAATTGGAGAGGGGAATAGAGGGATACGGGGCCAGGGTGGGAAGAGGTAATTAGAGTGGGAGGAGGCTTGTGTCGAGCTTAAACGCCAGCACATACCAAATGGCCTATTTGTGTGCTGTAGATTCTATGTAAAGTGGCCAAGAGGAAATGACCCCACTGTGTTAACACTGAACAGACACAGAAATACAGTGGGAAGATTCAAAGCTCCCTGAGTGTAACAGGGAGAGGAACACGTATCCTGGGGAAGGATTAGACCGCACTGAGACAGACTTCACAAAGAATAACCTCCAGGCAACACCAAAACCACCTCTAACGTAGAGAAATGCTCCAAGGTGCGATACTGAGGGGCTGACCGAACACTGAGCAGCAACTGGAAAGAGATTTGGGACATCGTCAAAGGGGTGCTCAAAGAGAGATTGTGAAGAGGCTTTTGAAGTTGGGAAGAGATTAGCAAGTGGGAGGGGTTTAGGAAGGGGGTTTCAGAGCATGGGGATGTAACGTTGTGTCACCAATGGTGGAGTAGAGGGAGAGGGAAGGGCAGGCATGCAGGAGAAGCCAGTACAGAGTGCGGAGGATGCAAGCTGGGACGAAGGGATGGAGGAGGCCACAGAGGGAATCATAAAGACAAGGATTTTAAAATCAATGAGCTGAGGGATGAGGAGGCAGTGAAGGTCTGCAAGATTGGGCTGGTAGGTGAACATGGGAAACAGCACAGAACTTTAACTATAGCAGACAAATATCATATATGTAACAGAGGCTGAGACCAGGGGGGAGTGAAGTGTCTGTGAGTATCATATTTCATAAAACAACCATCACCCTCGTTCTACATTAAACCCTATCAACCCTGCTCGTCACTGCAGGCTGGGCTCTCCTGGTTCATCATTTGGACCGAACTGCACTCAGTTAAACCTCCCTTAGCCCGAGCCCTGAGGATTAGTACTTGATAAACTCTCAGTGCAGTCACACACAGCTTGCATATCAACCCCAATATTATTTCAGTGGGTTTGAGGTAAGTGGGAGACAAATTTCTTTTAAATAACATTTATTGTCAATATTTTACGCTCTTGGTTGACGTACCACACTGTGTATTTGGTGCAGCAGAAATTATCCCAATTAAATGGCTTCCTATAAAAGTTTAATGCAGGGCCTGGCCTCAAACACAAAGCTGTCTTTTCTCTCCAGACACTGTTGGACCTGGAGTGTGTTTCCTGCTTTTAGTTCCAGTATTCTGGGTTACTCCTCCCTATAAATGGCGAACACGGTCTACAGCTTTTTCTACGTATCTCAGCTCATTGTGGGGCACCCAACATTAATAAATCAACTGCCAGCTAACCCTGCATGAGTTAGAGCGAACAGGAAGGGAGTTGAGTGAGTTTCTTATTTATTTATTCTGGGGATGTGGGCGTTGCTGGCAAGGTCAGCATTTTGTGCCCATCCCTAGTTACTCTGAGATGGTGGTATGGACTTTTGTGTCCATCCCTAGTTACTCTGAGGTGGTGGTATGGGCTTTTGTATCCATCCCTAGTTACTCTGAGATGGTGGTATGGGCTTTTGTGTCCATCCCTAGTTACTCTGAGATGGTGGTATGGACTTTTGTATCCATCCCTAGTTACTCTGAGATGGTGGTATGGGCTTTTGTGTCCATCCCTAGTTACTCTGAGGTGGTGGTATGGGCTTTTGTGTCCATCCCTAGTTACTCTGAGATGGTGGTATGGGCTTTTGTGTCCATCCCTAGTTACTCTGAGGTGGTGGTATGGACTTTTGTATCCATCCCTAGTTACCCTGAGGTGGTGGTATGGACTTTTGTGTCCATCCCTAGTTACTCTGAGGTGGTGGTATGGACTTTTGTGTCCATCCCTAGTTACTCTGAGATGGTGGTATGGACTTTTGTGTCCATCCCTAGTTACCCTGAGATGGTGGTATGGGCTTTTGTGTCCATCCCTAGTTACTCTGAGATGGTGGTATGGGCTTTCTCCTATTGTTCTGTTTTTTTTAATAATTTAGTGGCCACTTCAGACAGCATCAAAAGTCAAACTCACAGTGTGGGACTGGAGTCAGGTGTAGGCCCAGACCGGGTAGGGGGCGTCAGGTTCCCTTCCCTCCCGATTACAGTGAGGAGACAACACAGGCCACAGGAAAGATGTGAAGGCTTTGGAGAGGGTGCAGAAGAGATTTACTAGAATGATTCCAGGGATGAGGGACTTTAGTTACGTGGATAGACTGGAGAAGCTGGGGTTGTTCTCCTTGGAACAGAGAAGGTTGAGAGGAGATTTGATCGAGGTATTCAAAATCATGAAGGGTCTAGACAGAGTAGATAGAGAGAAACTGTTCCCATTGGCGGAAGGGTCAAGAACCAGAGGACATAGATTTAAGGTGATTGGTAAAAGAACCAAAGGTGACATGAGGAAAAACTTCTTTACACAGCGAGTGGTTATGATCTGGAATGCACTGCCCGAGGGGGTGGTGGAGGCAGATTCAATCATGGCCTTCAAAAGGGAACTGGATAAGTCCTTGAAAGGAAAAAATTTGCAGGGCTACGGGGATAGGGCGGGGGAGTGGGACTAGCTGAATTGCTCTTGCAGAGAGCCGGCACAGACTCAATGGGCCGAATGGCCTCCTTCCATGCTGTAACCTTTCTATGATTCTAAATGGAGGAGATAATTGATAAACTAATCAAACTTTGAGAGGATAAAACCCCTGGTCCGGATGGATTGTATCCGTGCATATTAATAGAAATTAGGGAAGAGATAGCAGAGGCACTATTACAGATATATAAAAAATCATTAGATAAGGGAATAGTGCTGGAGGACTGGCGGACAGCTGATGTGATTCCTATATTTAAAAAGGGAGATAGATCCAGTCTAGGGATCTATAGACCAATTAGCTTAACATTGGTGGGAGGAAAGATAATGGAATCTTTATTCAAAGATGCAATAGAAAAACATCCAGAAACTGAAAATATAATAAAGAATAGTCAGCACGGGTTTTGAAAGGGAGGGTTATGCTTGACCAACCTGATTGAATTCTTTGAAGAAGTAACAGAAAGAGTAGACAAAGGTAATGCAGTAGATATAATATATTTGGATTTTCAAAAGGCCTTTGATAAGGTACCGTATGACTAAGGTCAGAGCATATGGAGTCAGGGGACAAGCTGGCTACAAAACAGAAAACAGAGAGTAGGGGTTAAGGGTAGCCTTAGTACAGCCGCCAATGGTGGAGCGATTGAAATCGGGAATGCGCAAGAGGCAAGCATTGGAGGAACGCAGAGATCTCGGAGGGTTATGGGGCTGGAGGAGGTTACAGAGATACAAAGCTAGGTGGGAAAGTAAGCTGTGAGGAGGACACAAAGAGTCTGCAAAGGGATATAGACAGGTTAAGTGAGTGGGCAAGAAGGTGGCAGATGGAGTATAATGTGAGGTTATTCACTTTGGTAGGAAGAATAGAAGAACAGAAAAATGGTGAGGAACTATTAAATGTTGGTGTTCAGGGAGATTTGGGTGTCCTCGTACAAGAAACACAAAAAGTTAGCATGCAGATACAGAAGGCAATTAGGCAGGCAAATGGCATGTTGGCCTTTATTGCAAGGGGGTTGGAGTACAAGAGTAAGGAAGTCTTACTGCAATTGTACAGGGCTTTGGTGAGACCTCACCTGGAGTTCCGTGTACAAATTTGGTTTCCTTATCTAAGGAAGGATATACTTGCCTTGGAGGCGGTGCAACGAAGGTTCACTAGATTGATTCCTGGGATGAGAGGGTTGTCCTCTGAGGGGAGATTGAGTCGAATGGGCCTATACTCTCTGGAGTTTAGAAGAATGAGAGATGATCTCATTGGAACATACAAGATTCTGAGAGGGCTTGACAGGGTAGATGCTGAGAGGTTGTCTCCCCTGGCTGGAGAGTTTAGAACTAGGAGGTCACAGTCGCAAGATAAGGGTCGGTTGATTAAGGCTGAGATGAGGAGGAATTTCTTCACTTAGAGGGTTGTGAATCTTTGAAATTCTCTACCCCGAGAGCTGTGGATGCTGAGTCATTGAATATATTCAAGGCTGAGATCGATAGATTTTTGGAGTCTAAGGGAATCACGGGATATGGGGATTGGGCGGGAAAGTGGAGTTGAGGTCGAAGATCAGCCATGATCTGATTGAATGGTGGAGCAGGCTTGAGGGATTATACAGCCTACTCCTCCACCTATTTCTTATGCTCTTATAAGGAGGCCTTGGAGGGATTTGAAAACAAGGTGAGAATTTTAAAGTCGAGGCATTGCCGTACCAGGAGCCAATGTAGGTCAGTGGGCACAGGGGTGATGGGTGAACGGGGCAGGGTGCAAGTTAGGATACGGGCAGCAGAGTTTTGGATGAGCTCAAGTTAAGGGAGGGTGGAAAATGGGATGTCAGTCAAGAGAGTAGAGGTAACAAAGGTATGGATGAGAGTTTCAGCAGCAGATGAGCTGAGGGGGGGGCGGTGACGGGCGATGTTACGGAGGCGGAAGTATGTGGATTTTGTGATGGAGCGGATATGTGGTCAGAAGCTCATCTCGGGGTCAAATAGGACACCAAGGTGGCGAACAGTCTGGTTCAGCCTCAGACAGTAGCCAGGGAGATGGATGGCGGGTGGTGGCTGGGGAACAGAGTTTGTGGTGGGGATCAAAGGAAACTTTGCTCATCCAGTTCTGGATGTTGGACAAGCAGAGACATTGGAGGGGGGGCGAGGGAGGTGGTGGTGAGGTAGAGCTGGGTGTCATCAATTAATGAGCACTGATCACAAAACAGGCTATTCAAACTCTTCATATCTCACCGGTGAAGCTACATTTGGAGACTGTGTAATCCTGGTCACACTATCCTCAAAAGGACATTATTGCCTCGATGAGGGGACAGATGTGTGTGATTCCGAGGCATTAAACTCCATAAGGATAAACTGACAGAAGTAAAACTGCTTTCATAATAGCAAAGGAGATTGAGAGGTGACATCATCCAGGTCTATAATAGGGTGAAAGAAATGGATAATATCACGTTTCTAAGTTTCAATGGGGATCAGAAAACTAAAGCACACAGTCAATTCCCAATCTACACATGCAAGGGTGCAGATTGGGAATAATGTTCAATTATCCAGGGAGAAGTAGAATGGAGGGTTGGAAGGATGTGTCGATCATTTACAAAGACCTGCTGCTTGTATAATAAATACAAAGAAATACGTAGAAGTTCCAACACAGAAACAGGTCTCTCGTCCCAGCCAGCCCGTGTCACGTTTACCCTCCACACGAACAAATAGTCCTCATCACCTTTCCCCGCCCTGTTCCCATATACTTTCATCTCCTTTACTTCATCCACCCATCCAATCTTATAATGGTCCGTACTTGGTGCCCTCCTCTTGACCATTCCACACGCCTGCAGATCACACCCACCTCTACCTCTCCAAGGGCTGCTGCTACACTTTTCAATTGCCTGTCCACAATCAAGACCAAACCGCTTCTTTTTGGATCCCGCTACCACCTGGGTGCCTCTTGCCTCAAACCCACTTCAGGATCAGGGTCAGCCCTTCTGGTGCTGCTCGATCCCCAACTCTGTGGCAGACTGAGCCAGTAACAGAGCCGAACCTAGCGACGGGACAGACCCTGACCCTGGGGATGGACTAACCCTGGGGGTAGAACTGACCCTGGCGATGGGTGAAGGGTTTGACCCTGGCGATGGGACTGACTCTGGGCGATGGGACTGACCATGGGTGATGGGACTGACCCTGGGTGATGGGACCGACCCTGGGCGATGGGACTGACCCTGGGCGATGGGACTGACCCTGGGCGATGGGACTGATCTTGGGGATGGGGCTGACCCTGGGCGATGCGACTGACCCTGGGTGATGGGACTGACCCAGGGTGATGGGACTGACCCAGGGTGATGGGACTGACCCTGGGCGATGGGACTGACCCTGGGCGATGGGACTGACCCAGGGTGATGGCACTGACCCTGGGCAATGGGACTGATCTTGGGGATGGGACTGACCCTGGGCGATGGGACTGATCTTGGGGATGGGACTGACCCAGGGTGATGGGACTGACCCTGGGCGATGGGACTGACCCTGGGTGATGGGACTGGCCCTGGGCGATGGGACTGACCCTGGGTGATGGGACTGACCCAGGGTGATGGGACTGACCCTGTGTGATGGGACTGATCTTGGGGATGGGACTGACCCTGGGCGATGGGACTGACCCTGGGCGATGGGACTGATCTTGGGGATGGGACTGACCCTGGGCGATGGGACTGACCCTGGGCGATGGGACTGACCCTGGGCAATGGGACTGACCCAGGGTGATGGGACTGACCCAGGGCGATGGGACTGATCTTGGGGATCAGACTGACCCTAGGTGATGGGACTGACCCTGGGTAATGGGACTGATCTTGGAGATGGGACTGACCCTGGGTGATGGGGCTGACCCTGGGCGATGGGGCTGACCCTGGGCGATGGGTCTGACTCTGGGCGATGGGACTGATCTTGGGGATCGGACTGACCCTGGCCGATGGGACTGATCTTGGGGATGGGACTGACCCTGGGTGATGGGACTGAATTTGGGGATCGGACTGACACTGGGTGATGGGACTGACCCTGGGTGATGGGACTGGTCTTGGGGATGGGACTGACCCTGGGTGATGGGACTGACCATGGGTGATGGGACTGACCCTGGGTGATAGGACTGGTCTTGGGGATGGGACTGACCCTGGGTGATGGAACTGACCATGGGTGATGGGACTGACCCTGGGTGATGGGACTGACCATGGGTGATGGGACTGACCCTGGGTGATAGGACTGATCTCGGGGATGGGACTGACCCTGTCCAATGGGACTGATCTTGGGGATCGGACTGACCCTGGGTGATGGGACTGGTCTTGGGGAACTGGACTGACCCTGGGTGATGGGATTGATCTTGGGGATCGGACTGACCCTGTGTGATGGGACTGATCTTGGGGATTGGACTGACCCTGGGCAATGGGACTGATTTTGGGGATGGGACTGACCCTGGGTGATGGGACTGACCCTGGGTGATGGGACTATCTTGGGGATCGGACTGACCCTGGGTGATGAGACTTTTCCATACTTAAGAAAAGACATACTTGCTCTCGAGGCAGTACAAAGAAGGTTCACTCGGTTAATCCCGGGGATGAGAGGGCGGACATATGAGGAGAGGTTGAGTAGATTGGGACTCTACTCATTGGAGTTCAGAAGAATGAGAGGCGATCTTATTGAAACATATAAGATTGTGAAGGGGCTTGATCGGGTGGATGCGGTAAGGATGTTCCCAAGGATGGGTGAAACTAGAACTAGGGGGCATAATCTTAGAATAAGGGGCTGCTCTTTCAAAACTGAGATGAGGAGAAACTTCTTCACTCAGAGGGTAGTAGGTCTGTGGAATTTGCTGCCCCAGGAAGCTGTGGAAGCTACATCATTAAATAAATTTAAAACAGAAATAGACAGTTTCCTAGAAGTAAAGGGAATTAGGGGTTACGGGGAGCGGGCAGGAAATTGGACATGAATTCAGATTTGAGGTTAGGATCAGATCAGCCATGATCTTATTGAATGGCGGAGCAGGCTCGAGGGGCCGAATGGCCTACTCCTGCTCCTATTTCTTATGTTCTTATGACCCTGGGTGATGGGACTGACCCTGGGTGATGGGACTATCTTGGGGATGGGACTGACCCTGGGTGATGGGACTGACCCTGGGTGATGGGACTATCTTGGGGATGGAATCGACTGCAATTTATTTATTTCCAACAGCTTTTTGATTGAGTTGCAAATGGTGAGAAATTGCCGAGCAGAACACACTCAGTAGGATTTCAGTGCGAATGGCTAGTTAATACAACAAACTGAATAAATTCTGCTCGTGTCAAAAGATTCCTTCCCTGTGTCTGTCTGGCTCAGGCTAAACACAGCCACACAAGAGGCACAAAGGGTTACACTGGAAAGCATCTCGCTCGCTCTGTTCATTTCTGCAGGGTGACAGTGATAGCTCTTCAGATGGTAATCATATGCGAGCGAGTAATAAAAGCAGAGATTTTAATGATAGCTTGCGTGTTCCTATCAGTTCTGCTTCGTCTCCTTCCCATCCTGTCTCCCAGAGCTCCAACACTCAGTCAGTTTAAACCAAATATCATCGGCTTCCATGTAAGCAGTTAGAGGAACACTTGTAAATGACACTGCTGACTCGCTCTCTAATTAGAGCTTAATTAACAAGATACACTCAGGACAGCAATTATCTTGCTGCAGCCCCTGCCTGTCATATCTCAGAGTGTCTATGAATAGACCCAGCCTAACCCTGCTGATGTTCCTCATTCTCCCCCAGCCCGTTAAGTGAATAACACATTTGCCACACCATTTTGCTCACTTATCAAAGCTTTTAAAAGTTAATAACTTTCCTCGGGAGATTCTCAGTTTCTCGAAGAAGATGTTGCGTGGCTGCCTGTGATTTTTTAAGGAGTTTCACAGGTTGTGGTTGGTGAGAATGCTGCGGAGGTCGGGTAAGAGGCTGAAACCTCCGATGTAAAGGTGTGAAAATCAAATCAACAAAACAGCGCCTGGAGCCACAAGCAGCTATCCCACTCCCCTCCCTCCCTCTCCCACTCCCCTCCCTCCCTCTCCCCTCCCTCCCACTCCCCTCCCTCCCTCTCCCCTCCCTCCCTCTCCCACTCCCCTCCCTCCCTCTCCCCTCCCTCCCTCTCCCACTCCCCTCCCTCCCTCCCTCTCCCACTCCCCTCTCTCCCACTCCCCTCCCTCCCACTCCCCTCCCTCCCTCCCTCTCCCACTCCCCTCCCTCTCCCACTCCCCTCCCTCCCTCTCCCACTCCCCTCCCTCCCACTCCCCTCCCTCCCTCCCTCTCCCACTCCCCTCCCTCCCTTACTTTCCCACTCCCCTCCCTCCCACTCCCCTCCCTCCCTCCCTCTCCCACTCCCCTCCCTCCCTTACTTTCCCACTCCCCTCTCTCCCACTCCCCTCCCTCCCTCCCTCCCTCTCCCACTCCCCTCCCTCCCACTCTCCTCCCTCCCTCTCCCACTCCCCTCCCTCCCACTCCCCTCCCCTCCTCTCCCACTCTCCTCCCCTCCTCTCCCACTCCCCTCCCTTCCCTCCCTCTCCCACTCCCTCCCTCTCCCACTCCCTCCCTCTCCCACTCCCTCCCTCTCCCACTCCCCTCCTCTCCCTCCCTCTCCCACTCCTCTCCCTCCCTCTACCACTCCCCTCCCCTCCCACCCTCTCCCACTCCCCTCCCCTCCCTCCCTCTCCCACTCTCCTCCCTCCCTCTCCCACTCCCCTCCCTCTCCCACTCCCCTCCCACTCCCCTCTCCCTCTCCCACTCTCCTCCCTCCCTCTCCCACTCCCCTCTCCTCCTTCCCTCTCCCACTACCCTCTCCTCCCTCCCTCTCCCACTCCCCTCCCTCCCTCTCCCACTCCCCTTCCTCCCTCTCCCACTCCCCTCTCTTCCCTCCCTCTCCCACTCCCCTCTCCTCCCTCTCCCCTCCCTCCCTCTCCCACTCCCCTCTCCTTCCCCCCTCTCTCACTCCCCTCTCCTCCCTCCCTCTCCCCTCTCCCACTCCCCTCTCCTCCCTCCCTCTCCCACTCCCCTCCCTCCCTCTCCCACTCCCCTCTTCTACCTCCCTCTCCCACTCCCCTCTCCTCCCTCCCTCTCCCACTCCCCTCCGCTCCCCCCACAACTCTCCGCCTCTCCCCCACTCCACTTCCCTCCTTCGCCCTCCTCCCCTCCATTCTCTACCTCTCCACTCCCTACCCCTCCGCTCCCCTCCTCCCCCTTGCTCCCCCACTCCCCTCCCCTTCATCCCTCCCCACTCCCCTCCCCACCCTCCCCCACTTCACTCCCCCCACCCCTCCACTCCCTACCTCTCTGCTCCCTTCCTCCTTGCTCCCTCTCTTCCTCCTCGCCCTCCTCTCCACTCCTCCCTCGCTCCCCCACACCTCTCCGCTCACCTCCGCCCTGCTCTCTCCCCTCCACTCCGCTCTTGAAGACACTGACTCTCCCTGAGGTACAGTTCCATGGGGGGTGAGGAGCAGTTCTCTGTTCCCTCCCCCCAACAAAATGTTTCCCTCCCCCCAGGGAGCAGCCCTCTGTTACGAGCCTCCCCCCAGTTTTTTGCCCTCTCCTACCTCTCTCAAGTGGCCATGTTTCACGTTTCGTGAGCCTAGAGTGAGTAGCAGTAGGCCAGACAGCCGAGCCCAATCCTGTCCTCGTCCTACACCCAAAAACAGGCACATCCCCCAGCAGGGGTCCCTGGACACTGGGCACTGGGCAGGGGTCCCTGAACACTGAGCAGGGGTCCCTGGACACTGGGCAGGGGTCCCTGAACACTGAGCAGGGGTCCCTGGACACTGGGCAGGGGTCCCTGAACACTGAGCAGGGGTCCCTGGTTCCGGAACACTGAGCAGGGGTCCCTGCACACTGGACAGGGGTCCCTGGACATTGGGCACTGGGCAGGGGTCCCTGGACACTGGGCACTGGGCAGGGGTCCCTGGACACTGGGCACTGGGCAGGGGTCCCTGCACACTGGACAGGGGTCCCTGGACACTGGATAGTGGTCCCTGGACACTGGACAGGGGTCCCTGGACATTGGGCACTGGGCAGGGGTCCCTGACACTGGACAGAGGAGCACCCTAACTTCAACTCTAAGAAACAAAATGCCCATTTTAACTGGATCTAAATTTGCGGATTTGAAACACGGCGGGAACAGCCCTGGCTCCACCGACTGAGCAGCACAAGACTAACATTATAGTGTTAGATGAAGTGGGGAGGGAAGAGGCTCACATGGAACCTAAACTCAGCATGGAACAGTTGGGCCAAACGGCCTGTTTCTGTGCTGTACATTCTATAACATGGCTAACAAAAGAAATTAAAGATAGTATTAGATCCAAAGAGGAGTCATAGCAAGTTGCCAGAAAAAGTAGCAATCCCGAGGATTGGGAACGGTTTAGAATTCAGCAAAAAAGGACCAAGAGATTGATTAAGAGGGGAAAAATAGAGCATGAGAGTAAACTTGAAAGGAACATAAAAGTGGACTGTAAAAGCTTCTACAAGTATGTGAAAAGAAAAAGTTTAGTGAAGACAAATGTAGGTCCCTTACAGCCAGAAACGGGAGAATTTATAATGGGAAACAGGGAAATGGCAGAGCAATTAAACAAATACTTTGGTTCTGTCTTCATGGAAGAGGACACAAATAACTTCCCAGAAATGCGAGGGAACCAAGGGACTAGTGAGAAGGAGGAATTAAAGGAAATTAGTATTAGTAAAAAAATAGTGCTGGAGAAATTAATGGGACTGAAAGTCAATAAATCCCCAGGGCCTGATAATCTACATCCCAGAGTACTAAAAGAGGGAGACATGGAAATAGTGTCTGTTAACCAATTTTCAATCCATGCCAATATATTACCCCCAATCCCATGTGCTTTAATTTTGCACACTCACCTCTGATGTGGGACTTTATCAAAAGCCTTCTGAAAATCCAAATACACCACATCCACTGGTTCTCCCTTATCTATTCTACCAGTTACATAGGAACATAGGAACAGGAGTAGGCCATTCAGTAGGCCACTCTGGAGTTGGGGAGGGTGTCCACAAGTTTACAGCGCAGTGCTCTCTCAGTACTGACCCTCCGACAGTGCAGCACTCTCTCAGTACTGACCCTCCGACAGTGCAGTGCTCTCTCAGTACTGACCCTCCGACAATGCAGCGCTCCCTCAGTACTGACCCTCCGACAGTGCAGCACTCTCTCAGTACTGACCCTCCGACAGTGCAGCGCTCCCTCAGTACTGACCCTCCGACAGTGCAGCGCTCCCTCAGTACTGACCCTCCGACAGTGCAGCACTCTCTCAGTACTGACCCTCCGACAGTGCAGCACTCCCTCAGTACTGACCCTCCGACAGTGCAGCACTCTCTCAGTACTGACCCTCCGACAGTGCAGCACTCCCTCAGTACTGACCCTCCGACAGTGCAGCACTCCCTCAGTACTGACCCTCCGACAGTGCAGCACTCTCTCAGTACTGACCCTCCGACAGTGCAGCGCTCCCTCAGTACTGACCCTCCGACAGTGCAATGCTCCCTCAGTACTGACACTCCGACAGTGCAGCGCTCCGTCAGTACTGACCCTCCGACAGAGCAGCACTCCCTCAGCACCGACCCTCCGACAGTGCAGCGCTCCCTCAGTACTGGCCCTCCGACAATGCAGTGCTCCCTCAGTACTGACCCTCCGACAATGCCGCGCTCCCTCAGTACTGACCCTCCAACAATGCAGTGCTCCCTCAGTACTGGCCCTCTGACAATGCAGCACTCCCTCAGTACTGACCCTCCGACAATGCAATGCTCCCTCAGTACTGACACTCCGACAGTGCAGCGCTCCCTCAGTACTGACCCTCCGACAGTGCAGCACTCCCTCAGTACTGACCCTCCGACAATGCAGTGCTCCCTCAGTACTGACCCTCCGACAGTGCAGCACTCCCTCAGCACCGACCCTCCGACAGTGCAGCGCTCCCTCAGTACTGGCCCTCCGACAATGCAGTGCTCCCTCAGTACTGACCCTCCGACAGTGCAGCACTCCCTCAGTACTGCCCCTCTGACAATGCCCCGCTCCCACGGTACTGACCCTCTGACAATGCAGCGATCCCTCAGTACTGACCCTCCGACAGTGCAGCGCTCCTTCAGTACTGACCCTCCGACAGTGCAGCGCTCCCTCAGTACTGACCCTCCGACAGTGCAGCACTCCTTCAGTACTGACCCTCCGACAGTGCAGTGCTCTCTCAGTACTGACCCTCCGACAATGCAGTGCTCCCTCAGTACTGACCCTCCGACAGTGCAGTTCTCCCTCAGCACCGACCCTCCGACAGTGCAGCGCTCCCTCAGTACTGGCCCTCCGACAATGCAGTGCTCCCTCAGTACTGACCCTCCGACAGTGCAGCACTCCCTCAGTACTGCCCCTCTGACAATGCCCCGCTCCCTCAGTACTGACCCTCCGACAGTACAGCACTCCCTCAGTAATGACCCTCCGACAATGCAGTGCTCCCTCAGTACTGGCCCTCCGACAATGCAGTGCTCCCTCAGTACTGACCCTCCGACAGTGCAGTGCTCCCTCAGTACTGACCCTCCGACAGTGCAGCACTCCCTCAGTACTGACCCTCCGACAGTGCAGCACTCCCTCAGCACCGACCCTCCGACAGTGCGGCGCTCCCTCAGTACTGCACTGGAGTGTCAGCCTAGATTATGCACTCAAGTCCTGGAGTGGGACTTGAACTTCTGCTCACAGGTGAGAGTTTAATTGTCTGTATATTGCGCGCTGTCAGCATACAGACTCATACAGACAGAACACGTGTTTGGACTGCTGGACACCACAGAAATAAGAAAGCAAGTCGAATGTGTAAACCAGGACTAACAGTACAAGAGAAGGAAGGCCATTCGGCCCATGTAGCTCTTGGACAATCTCCCCGTCACCGAGCCCAAGTGATGGAGATCATCATCTTTATAATATGAACATGACTCACTTCTGGGCCCCGAGTTGTTCAGAAGCAGAGGAAGAGATCACCCCATGTAGTGATGCCCTGGTCACCAGGCCAGGCCAGGTGATGGGACTGCGGTTTACACACTCCTGAGGGCTCTCCAAACCCCTCCATCCCCAACTTCCATATCTTTGTGCAGTCTTTAGTCTGTAGCGACACAGCCGTCCCATTATGCACCAACAGATTGCACCGATCCCTGTAAGAAGCAGCAGCTAATCGTGTGCAGCACCTCCTCAAAAATTCTGAATTCTGCACTTGTGAGCATCGCTGGTGATAGACCCTGTGCTCGCACAGAAACAGATTTTCAGGTGTCCTCGTGTTGTATGGGGACAAGCAGTGAATGGGCAAAGAAAGAACAAGCCAGGAGGTTGCAAGTTGTCCACAATTTATACCAACTGCTGCTCTGTACCAGTGAGGCCTTGGTACCCATACCTAGTCCGTAGTGAACAGTGCAAGACTCCAATACCCATACCTAGTCCGTAGTGAACAGTGCAAGACTCCAATACCCATTTCTAGTCCGTAGTGAACAATGCAAGACTTCAATACCCATTTCTAGTCCGTAGTGAGCAGTGCAAGGCTCCAATACCCATACCTAGTCTGTAGTGAACAGTGCAAGACCCCATTATCCATACCTAGTCCGTAGTGAACAATGCAAGACTTCAATACCCATTTCTAGTCCGTAGTGAGCAGTGCAAGGCTCCAATACCCATACCTAGTCTGTAGTGAACAGTGCAAGACCCCATTATCCATACCTAGTCCGTAGTGAACAGTGCATGACTACAATATCCATTCCTAGTCCGTAGTGAGCAGTGCAAGGCTCCAATACCCATACCTAGTCTGTAGTGAACAATGCAAGACTCCAATACCCATACCTAGTCCCATAGTGAACAATGCAAGACTCCAATACCCATACCTAGTCCGTAGTGAACAGTGCAAGACTCCAATACCCATACCTAGTCCCACAGTGAATAGTGCAAGACTCCAATACCCATACCTAGTCCCATAGTGAACAATGCAAGACTCCAATACCCATACCTAGTCCCATAGTGAACAGTGCAAGACTCCAATACCCATACCTAGTCCCATAGTGAACAGTGCAAGACTCCAATACCCATACCTAGTCCCATAGTGAACAATGCAAGACTTCAATACCCATAGTTAGTCCGTAGTGAACAGTGCAAGGCTCCAATACCCATTTCTAGTCCGTAGTGAGCAGTGCAAGGCTCCAATACCCATACCTAGTCTGTAGTGAACAGTGCAAGACCCCATTATCCATACCTAGTCAGTAGTGAACAGTGCATGACTACAATATCCATTCCTAGTCCGTAGTGAGCAGTGCAAGGCTCCAATACCCATACCTAGTCTGTAGTGAACAATGCAAGACTCCAATACCCATACCTAGTCCCATAGTGAACAATGCAAGACTCCAATACCCATACCTAGTCCCATAGTGAACAGTGCAAGACTCCAATACCCATACCTAGTCCCATAGTGAACAATGCAAGACTCCAATACCCATACCTAGTCCGTAGTGAACAGTGCAAGACTCCAATACCCATACCTAGTCCCACAGTGAATAGTGCAAGACTCCAATACCCATACCTAGTCCCATAGTGAACAATGCAAGACTCCAATACCCATACCTAGTCCCATAGTGAACAGTGCAAGACTCCAATACCCATACCTAGTCCCATAGTGAACAGTGCAAGACTCCAATACCCATACCTAGTCCCATAGTGAACAGTGCAAGACTCCAATACCCATACCTAGTCCCACAGTGAATAGTGCAAGACTCCAATACCCATACCTAGTCCGTAGTGAACAGTGTAAGACTCCAATACCCATACCTAGTCCCACAGTGAATAGTGCAAGACTCCAATACCCATACCTAGTCCGTAGTGAACAGTGCAAGACTCCAATACCCATACCTAGTCCCATAGTGAACAATGCAAGACTCCAATACCCATACCTATTCCGTAGTGAACAGTGCAAGACTCCAATACCCATACCTAGTCCCACAGTGAATAGTGCAAGACTCCAATACCCATACCTAGTCCGTAGTGAACAGTGTATGACTCCAATACCCATACCTAGTCTGTACTGAAACCATACACAGTCAAACTGATCAGTCTGTGACTATGGTACTCAGTCTGTACTGACCATTGCGAGACACTAATTTGACCCACAGAATACCAGCAGTAATATTGACCCATATAATAGCAACAATAATGCTGACCCATAGAATACCAGCAGTAATACTAACCCATAGAATGCACAGGGTGCGGGCAGTGTCAGAGGGCTAGAGGAGTTGGGGAGGGTGTGGGGATCGGAGGGCTAGAGGAGTTGGGGAGGGTGTGAGGATCGGGGGTCTGGAGTTGGGGAGGGTGTGGGGATCGGGGGTCTGGAGTTGGGGAGGGTGTGGGGATCAGGGGTCTGGAGTTTGGGAGGGTGTGGGGATCGGAGGTCTGGAGTTGGGGAGGGTGCGGGGATCGGGGGTCTGGAGTTGGGGAGGGTGTGGGGATCGGGGGTCTGGAGTTGGGGAGGGTGCGGGGATCGGGGGTCTGGAGTTGGGGAGGGTGTGGGGATCGGGGGTCTGGAGTTGGGGAGGGTGCGGGGATCGGGGGTCTGGAGTTGGGGAGGGTGCGGGGATCGGGGGTCTGGAGTTGGGGAGGGTGTGGGGATCAGGGGTCTGGAGTTTGGGAGGGTGTGAGGATCGGAGGTCTGGAGTTGGGGAGGGTGCGGGGATCGGGGGTCTGGAGTTGGGGAGGGTGTGGGGATCGGGGGTCTGGAGTTGGGCAGGGTGCAGGGATCGGGGGTCTGGAGTTGGGGAGGGTGTGGGGATCGGGGGTCTGGAGTTGGGCAGGGTGTGGGGATCGGGGGTCTGGAGTTGGGGAGGGTGTGAGGATCGGGGGTCTCGAGGAGGGGAGGGTTTGAGGATCGGGGGTCTCGAGGAGGGGACGGTGTGAGGATCGGAGGTCTGGAGTTGGGGAGGGTATGGGGATCAGGGGTCTGGAGTTGGGGAGGGTGTGGGGATCGGGGGTCTGGAGTTGGGGAGGGTGTGGGGATCGGGGGTCTGGAGTTGGGGAGGGTGTGGGGATCAGGGGTCTGGAGTTGTGGATGGTGTGAGGATCGGGGGTCTCGAGGAGGGGAGGGTTTGAGGATCGGGGGTCTCGAGGAGGGGAGGGTGTGGGGATTGGAGGTCTGGAGTTGGGGAGGGTGTGGGGATCGGGGGTCTCGAGGAGGAGAGGGTGTGGGGATTGGAGGTCTGGAGTTGGGGAGGGTGTGGGGATCGGGGGTCTGGAGTTGGGGAGGGTGTGGGGATCGGGGGTCTCGAGGAGGAGAGGGTGTGGGGATCGGAGGGCTCGAGGAGGTAGGCGGAGGGCTAGAGGAGTTGGGGAGGGTGCAGTGGGATTTGTAAATAAGGATGATAAATCTGAAGTTGATGGAAGGGAGAGATTAGTGTGAGCGGGGGAATGATTGTAGGGGAGAGGAACTCAATACAGAAGAGGACAGGAGCGGAGGATGCCGTGACAGGTTACTGAGCTGGTGATTTGAACAAACATGGCGTGTTTGCTTGTTGGAGAAGAGTTAGCCGGAGACTTACAAGAGCTCTCCACAATTGGCCTCCGCTCAGCCCCATCACCTACTCCTGGCACAATCGTTGCCAGATCCCGGTGACCTGCCCAGGCAGCGAGGGGTTAACTCTGCTGCACTTTTCTGTTTTTTCCATTAATGTAAAATTGGCCTGTGGTGAAGCTCCCTCCAGGCGCTAATATTTTTCAATTAAGCTGTGACATTGATTAGTCACTGTGCACAGAGCTGCCTTTTATCACTATTTAACTTTAGTTTAGCCTCTTCTTGTCTCTCTCCCTTTTTTCCTTCCGTGCTCCCTCCTATTTAAACACATTCACCCCTGGACACTGCTGTCAGCTCGAGCCACACTTCACACGAGGACTCTGTCTGTACTGGGAATTTATCTCCTCCTTGGCTGCCTCTCATTAGGATAATTTTAGCAAATCGGTCTCTGCAAAATCAGTTTAAAATATTCCGACAGAAAGCTCACCTGATTTTCTATTATCTCGCTAGAAATTAAAGGATCTGAAAATCATCATCAGGAATTCTAATCTCAGGCAATGAGACGGCCGTTTTGGAGCACCCTCGAAAAATTAACATTCACTTGAGGCAATCATTACTTTGATTTAGAAACATGATCAGACTGTACAAATGATGCGAATCAGAGACCAGTGATCCCAGTACAGACAGCCCCACACACCAACACTCCCAGTACAGACAGCCCCACACACCCACACTCCCAGTACAGACAGCCCCACACACCAACACTCCCAGTACAGACAGCCCCACACACCAACACTCCCAACACAGACAGCCCCATACACCAACACTCCCAGCACAGACAGCCCCATACACCAACACTCCCAGTACAGACAGCCCCACACACCAACACTCCCAGTACAGACAGCCCCATACACCAACACTCCCAGCACAGACAGCCCCATACACCAACACTCCCAGTACAGACAGCCCCATACACCAACACTCCCAGTACAGACAGCCCCACACACCAACACTCCCAGTACAGACAGCCCCATACACCAACACTCCCAACACAGACAGCCCCATACACCAACACTCCCAGTACAGACAGCCCCATACACCAACACTCCCAGTACAGACAGCCCCATACACCAACACTCCCAGTACAGACAGCCCCACACACCAACACTCCCAGTACAGACAGCCCCATACACCAACACTCCCAACACAGACAGCCCCATACACCAACACTCCCAGTACAGACAGCCCCACACACCAACACTCCTAGTACAGACAGCCCCATACACCAACACTCCCAACACAGACAGCCCCATACACCAACACTCCCAGTACAGACAGCCCCATACACCAACACTCCCAACACAGACAGCCCCATACACCAACACTCCCAGTACAGACAGCCCCACACACCAACACTCCCAGTACAGACAGCCCAACACACCCACACTCCCAGCACAGACAGCCCCACACACCAACACTCCCAGCACAGGCAGCCCAACACACCCACACTCCCAGCACAGGCAGCCCAACACACCCACACTCCCAGCACAGGCAGCCCAACACACCCACACTCCCAGCACAGACAGCCCAACACACCTGCACTCCCAGCACAGACAGCCCCACACACCCGCACTCCCAGCACAGACAGCCCAACATACCAACATTCCCAGCACAGAAGGTTCCAAACACCAACACTCCCAGCACAGGCAGCCCAACACACCCACACTCCCAGCACAGGCAGCCCAACACACCCACACTCCCAGCACAGACAGCCCCACACACCAACACTCCCACCACAGGCAGCCCAACACACCCACACTCCCAGCACAGACAGCCCAACACACCTGCACTCCCAGCACAGACAGCCCAACACACCTGCACTCCCAGCACAGACAGCCCAACACACCCGCACTCCCAGCACAGACAGCCCAACACACCAACATTCCCAGCACAGACAGTTCCACACATCCGCACTCCCAGCACAGACAGCCCAACACACCAACACTCCCAGCACAGACAGCCCAACACACCAACACTCCCAGCACAGGCAGCGCGACACACCCACACTCCCAGCACAGACAGCCCCACATATCCGCACTCCCAGCAGACAGGCCCACGCACCCAGCACTCCCAACACAGGCAGCCCAACACACCCACACTCCCAGCACAGACAGTTCCACACACCCACACTCCCAGCACAGACAGCCCCACACCCCACACACCCGCACTCCCAGCACAGACAACCCCACATATCCGCACTCCCAGCAGACAGGCCCACGCACCCAGCACTCCCAACACAGGCAGCCCAACACACCCACACTCCAGCACAGACAGTTCCACACACCCACACTCCCAGCACAGACAGCCCCACACACCCACACTCCCAGCACAGACAGCCCCACACACCCGCACTCCCAGCACAGACAGCCCAACACACCCGCACTCCCAGCACAGACAGCCCAACACACCCGCACTCCCAGCACAGCCAGCCCAACACACCCACATTCCCAGCACAGACAGCCCCACACACCCGCACTCCCAGCACAGACAGCCCAACACACCCGCACTCCCAGCACAGACAGTCCAACACACCCGCACTCCCAGCACAGCCAGCCCAACACACCCACATTCCCAGCACAGACAGCCCAACACACCCGCACTCCCAGCACAGCCAGCCCAACACACCCACATTCCCAGCACAGACAGTCCAACACACCCACACTCCCAGCACAGACAGCCTAACACACCCGCACTCCCAGCACAGGCAGCCTAACACACCAGCACTCCCAGCACAGGCAGCCTAACACACCCGCACTCCCAGCACAGGCAGCCTAACACACCAGCCCCAACACACCAGCTCCCCATGTCCAGAATTCCCCTCCACACGCTAGCCCCCTGGCCTCAGTGTCCCCCAACAGAAGAGCAGCAGGAAGTCATTGGCCCTTCACACCTGCTCCACTATGTTGTTAGCCAGGGCACTTCTTACCTTTTAATACCAATTCCCTGCCTTCTCTCCATACTTCAGATCAGCCATGATCGGATCGAATGATGGAACTGGCTCAAGGGGCTGAATGGCCTCCTCCTGTTCCTATGATACCCTTACCCAACAAAAATCTATCGATCTCAGTCTTGATAATTTTCAATTGAGCCCCAGCATCCACAGCCTTTTACTGTTCAGTGGAAAATACACAAGTGTGGACAGGATCACTCGGCTGTGATGCCTTCTGCAGTTGGTTAGCCTGCCGGCACTAACTATCGAAGCACTCATATGACTAGGACCAATTGGATGAGTTGCTGGAGGACTCTCAGCACCCACAGGTCACGCCTGGAACCTGACAGCCCAACACACTGGCACTTCCCTAGTAAAATCCAGGCGTAGAACCCCGGATGATTTTTTTTCCTCTGTCCTAGTCCAGGGGTGAAGAGAACAGCTGTGGTGCTGAGTGCCTTTGAATCATAGAATCATAGAAGGTTACAGCACAGAAGGAGGCCATTCGACCCATAGAATCCATGCCAGCTCTCTGCAAGAGCAATCCAGTTAGTCCCACTCCCTCGCCCTTTCCCCGTAGCCCTGCAAATTTTTTCCTTTCAAGTACTTATCCAGTTCCCTTTTGAAGGCCATGATTGAATCTGCCTCCACCACCCCCTCGGGCAGTGCATTCCAGATCCTAACCACTCGCTGTGTAAAAAAGTTTTTCCTCATGTCACCTTTGGTTCTTTTGTCAATCACCTTAAATCTATGATGTGGAGATGCCGGTGATGGACTGGGGTTGACAATTGTAAACAATTTTACAACACCAAGTTATAGTCCAACAATTCTATTTGAAATTCACAAGCTTTCGGAGGCTTCCTCCTTCCTCAGGTGAATGTTGTGGAAATGAAGGGTTCGAGGATTTCATTTCCACAACATTCACCTGAGGAAGGAGGACTATAACTTGGTGTTGTAAAATTGTTTACAATTGTCAAACCTTAAATCGATGTCCTCTGGTCCTTGACCCTTCCGCCAATGGGAACAGTTTCTCTCTATCTACTCTGTCCAGACCCTTCATGATTTTGAACACCTCGATCAAATCTCCTCGTAACCGTCTCTGTTGCAAGAGGAACAACCCCAGCTTCTCCAGTCCATCCACGTAACTAAAGTCCCTCATCCCTGCTGTGGCTGTTATCAAAGTATGATGGGGTACGAGTGACAGGGAACATATTGCAGGAAGTAAATGAGCCACTTGCAGGAACTGTGGCTATACACAAGCCTTGTAAAATATTATAGATATACACACATTTAACAAACACAGTAATGTGTCTGTGACCGCTCACTAACTGAACACCACGAGCTCACATTCACCAAAGTATTCAGCACTCCTTTATGCCTTTGGATCTGTTCACTCACCTGAAAATGTTAGACAAGTATCAAGGGCTCCATGATACTGAGGTTCGACACCTACCTAAAAGTGATTAAAAAAAACTTTTCCAGTTGTGTCCATTGGCTGATTGTCTTGGGGAGAGTCCCTGTACAAGCAAGGACTGGCTGATTGGCAGGAGTGACAGGTGCAGGTTTTACAGGCGAGCAACAGAACTGAGAAAGTTGAGCAAAATAAACTGAGGGATTCAAATCCCAGGGGACACACGTTCAAATCAATTCAGGGGACACACGTTCAAATCAATTCAGGGGACACACGTTCAAATCAATTCAGGGGACACACGTTCAAATCAATTCAGGGGACATACGTTCAAATCAATTCAGGGGACATACGTTCAAATCAATTCAGGGGACACACGTTCAAATCAATTCAGGGGACACACGTTCAAATCAATTCAGGGGACACACGTTCAAATCAATTCAGGGGACATACGTTCAAATCAGAAAGTTAGGAGCAAGAAGGGGAGTCGGGAGAATTTATTGACCCAAAGAAGAATTGAGTTATGGAATGGGTTACCAGAGAAGGACACTGAAGTAGGACGTACAGATGGGGTCAGAGAAAATGAGATGGGATTCTAGACAGAGAAGGGATTGAGGATATGGTGAGAAGGTGGGTAGGTGGGATTGTCCGATTAAAAAGAGGTTTGTGGAGCTCTGTACCGGGGGCCCGTGGAGCTCTGTACCGGGGGCCCGTGGAGCTCTGTACCGGGGGCCCGTGGAGCTCTGTACCGGGGGACGGTGGAGCTCTGTACCGGGGGACGGTGGAGCTCTGTACCGGGGGACGGTGGAGCTCTGTACCGGGGGGGGCCCGTGGAGTTCTGTACCGGGGGCCCGTGGAGCTCTGTACCGGGGGACGGTGGAGCTCTGTACCGGGGGACGGTGGAGCTCTGTACCGGGGGCCCGTGGAGCTCTGTACCGGGGGCCCGTGGAGCTCTGTACCGGGGGACGGTGGAGCTCTGTACCGGGGGCCCGTGGAGCTCTGTACCGGGGGATGGTGGAGCTCTGTACCGGGGGATGGTGGAGCTCTGTACCGGGGACCCGTGGAGCTCTGTACTGGGGGCCCGTGGAGCTCTGTACCGGGGGCCCGTGGAGCTCTGTACCGGGGGATGGTGGAGCTCTGTACCGGGGGATGGCGGAGCTCTGTACCGGGGACCCGTGGAGCTCTGTACCGGGACGTGCTCTCCAAAATGGGGTTTGGAGAGGGAATCCGTAATTGGATCCAACTGTTCTACACAGACATCAGTAGCCCAGTTTCAATCAACGGGTGGGAATCGGAAAGCTTTCCGATCAAATCTGGAGTCAGGCAGGGCTGTCCTCTCTCCTCTGTCATGTTCGTGTGTTGCATCGAACCCTTTGCCGAGTCCATCAGGAGGGATGCAGGCATAAGAAGGGTGACGATCCCAGGCAGCAGAGGCACAATGCTCAAGGCCTCCCTGTACATGGATGACGTCGCCGTCTTCTGCTCGGATCAGCTGTCGGTCCGCAGATTGATGAGCATCTGCGACCAGTCAGAACTGGCCTCGGGGGCCAGGGTAAATCGCTGCAAGAGCGAGGCCATGTTCTTTGGGAACTGGACCGACCGATCCTTTGTCCTCTTCACCGTCAGGTCGGATTACCTGAAGGTGCTGGGGATCTGGTTCGGGGGGGCCGGGGCGTGCACCAAGAACTGGGAGGAGTGTATTGCCAAGGTGAAGCAGAAACTGGGACTGTGGGATCGAGGATCCCTCTCGATCGTGGGCAAGAACCTGGTCATCAGGTGCGAGGTGCTCTCGGTGTTGCTGTACGTGGTGCAGGTCTGGCTCATACCTCGCTCCTGCGCCGTGACAGTCACCCGAGCCATCTTCCACTTTATTTGGAGATCAAAAATGGACCGTGTCCGCAGGGACACGATGTATAACTCTCCAGAGAAAGGGGGGAAAGGCGTGCCCAACGTGGCCCTCATCCTGATGGCCACCTTTGTGTGCGGCTGCAACAGGCTGTGAATAGACCCTCGGTACTCAAACACAAAGTGTCACTACGTGCTGAGGTTCTACCTGTCCCCGGTGATGTGAACGATGGGCCTGGCCACGCTGCCACGGAACGCTCCATCCAGTTGGACCGTTCCGCCCCACCTGCCCTTCGTAGAAAAGTTTGTGCTGGAAAACACCTTTGACCACAAGGCGATCAGCAAGTGGTCCGCACGTAACGTTCTCGAGACCCTGCGGGAAAAGGAGATGGTGGATCCTGTCGGTTGGTTCCCTGAGCGGACTGTCAATGTCATTTGGCAGATCGCCTCATCGCCAGAGCTTTCAAACAAGCACCAAGACCTAGCTTGGCTGGTGGTGAGAAGGGCCCTTCCCGTCAGATCCTTCATGCACTCCCGGACTCTCAGTGCCACCGCGCGCTGTCCCCGAGGAGGCTGTGGTGGGGACAAGACCGTCACCCATCTCCTTCCGGAATGTGCCTTTGCAAAGAAGGTCTGGAGAGAGATGCAGTGGTATCTGTCCAGGTTCGTCCCGAGCAGTTCCTTAACACAGGACTCTGTGCTCTACGGGCCGTTCCCAGGAATGCACAGCGAGACAAACATCAACTGCTGCTGAAAGACCATCAACAAACTCGGTGAAAGACGCCCTTTGGTCTGCCCAAAATTTGCTGGTCTTCCAGTGCAAGGAGCTGTCCTCGACCGAGTGTTGCAGACTGGCACATTCCAAGGTTCAGGACTACGTGCTCAGGGACGCACTGAAGCTGGGTGCTGCCGCCACAAAGGCTCTGTGGGGAAAGGCTACCGTTCAGAGCCGTCCCGCCATTGTACGCCGAGGGGCTGCAATCAGGGAAAATCCCCCCCGGGCAGAATGTGAAATACAAATTTATGTAATGAAATGCAATGTACCTGTAATGAATCAATAATCAATAAGCTGTATTGATTGTGATGCAATGAAGCACCCTAGAGTGTCATGAACTGTAATTATGTACGATGTGTATCTGAATTGTTGGAATCACATTTGAACTGTACTTTATGTATCTTGCAAATTGTAAAATCTGTATTGTGTACGTTTGAAATGTGATATGACAACTGTATTGTATGCACTGTTACAAATTTTATGAATAAAGTATATTTTTGGAAAAAAAAACTACACCGGGGGTCCGCGGAACTCTACACCGGGGGTCCGCGGAACTCTACACCGGGGGTCCGTGGAACTCTACACCCGGGGGTCCGCGGAACTCTACACCGGGGGTCCGCGGAACCCTACACCGGGGGTCCGCGGAACTCTACACCGGGGGTCCGCGGAACTCTACACCGGGGGTCCGCGGAACTCTACACCGGGGGTCCGCGGAACCCTACACCGGGGGTCCGCGGAACTCTACACCCGGGGCCCACGGAACTCTACACCGGGGGTCCGCGGAACTCTACACCCGGGGCCCACGGAACTCAACACCCGGGGGTCCGCAGAACTCTACACCGGGGGTCCGCGGAACCCTACACCGGGGGTCCGCGGAACCCTACACCGGGGGTCCGCGGAACTCTACACCCGGGGCCCACGGAACTCTACACCGGGGGTCCGCGGAACTCTACACCCGGGGCCCACGGAACTCAACACCCGGGGGTCCGCGGAACTCTACACCGGGGGTCCGCGGAACCCTACACCGGGGGTCCGCGGAACTCTACACCGGGGGTCCGCGGAGCTCTACACCCGGGGCCCGCAGAACTCTACACCGGGGGTCCGCGGAACTCTGCACCCGTGGGTCCGCAGATCTCCACACCGGGGGTCCCAGCAAACATCACCACTGTCAGGAGCGGTGGGGACTAGAACTGTCAAAAGAAGTAAATGGATTAAAATTCATCATTTTCAAATTTGTAAGCGCTGCGATTTAAATTTTTTGTGAAGAGCCGCGCAGCGATTGAAGATGCCATCCGTGTTAATTTCATTAAAGGCAATTCTCTCCTATCATACAGAGTAATAACAGTGTCTATCCAGTAATTAGCTCTAATTAGTATCGGTAATTAGCCTGTTAGACCAGACTAAATTAATCTTTCATTTCTCACCAGGGGACGCTTGCAAGAAAGAAAGCAGCGAGGGGGAGGGGAGAGATGGAGGGAGGAGGAGGAAGGCACCAAACCACACAGGAGAATGGATCCAAATCTCCTTAATGTAATAGACCAAAAAAATACATTGAAGGGTTGCCACAATGACTCAATGCAACAACATTAAAAAACAAATTGAAAATCAACAGTGGTATAATTTTGACGTTAAAAGGCTGGCATTTTTTGAAAGCTATTTCACAGAATCGTGCCACCGTGAAAGGTTCCGCACAGGCCAATCAATGAAAAATTACACTATTGAGAAATTATTCATCCAGTCTATTTATCAGAAAAATAATTTAAATCAGCTTTCATATTTCAGGGCTCAAACTTCACAAAAGTGTCCCGGAACATGAAAAAAATCTGTGAGGTTTAAAACTGCCGCACAGCACAATCTGAGTAAATTACTCATGCTGATCGGGAACTATATACACACCGTCGGGGGTACAGACATACACACCGTCGGGGGTACAGACATACACATTGTATACACACTGTCGGGGGTACAGACATACACACCGTCGGGGGTACAGACATACACATTGTATACACACTGTCGGGGGTACAGACATACACACTGTATACACACTGTCGGGGGTACAGACATACACATTGTATACACACTGTATACACACTGTCGGGGGTACAGACATACACATTGTATACACACTGTCGGGGGTACAGACATACACACTGTATACACACTGTCGGGGGTACAGACAGACACACTGTCGGGGGTACAGACATACACACTGTATACACACTGTCGGGGGTACAGACATACACACTGTATGGGGTACAGACATACACACCGTATACACACTGTTGGGGGTACAAACGTACACACTGTAGGGGGTACAGACACACACACCGTATACACACCGTTGGGGGTACAGACATACACACTGTATACACATTGTCGGGGTACAGACATACACACTGTATACACACTGTCAGGGGTACAGACACACACACCGTATACACACTGTCAGGGGTACAGACATACACACCGTATACACACTGTCCGGGGTACAGACATACACACCGTATACACACTGTCCGGGGTACAGACATACACACCGTATACACACCGTATAAACAATGTCGGAGTTACAGACACACTGACACTGTATATAGACTGTCAGGGGTACAGACATACACAATGAATACACACTGTCGGAGGTACAGACTTGCTGACACTGTATACACACTGTCGGAGGTACAGACACACACACTGTATATACATTGTATACACACTGTCGGGGATACAGTCCTACACACTGTCGGGGGTACAGACTCACACACACACACATACAGTATACCCACTGTCGGAAGTACAGACAAACACACACTGTATACACACTGAACGTGGTAGAGATGCAAACTTGGTGTACAAAAACTGGAGGAAGAGGCACGCGTGCGCACACACTCTGTATTACTGTACCCCCGACAGTGTGTATTGATAATACTGTATCCCCGTGTGTATTGATATTACTGTACCCCCGTGTGTATTGGTATTACTGTATCCCGACAGTGTGTATTGATATTACTGTATCCCCGACAGTGTATTGATATTACTGTACCCCCGAGTGTATTGATATTACTGTACCCCCGAGTGTGTATTGTTATTACTGTATCCCCGAGTGTATTGATATTACTGTATCCCCGAGTGTATTGTTATTACTGTATCCCCGAGTGTATTGATATTACTGTATCCCCGAGTGTATTGATATTACTGTACCCCCGTGTGTCTTGATATTACTATATCCAGAGTGTGTATTGATATTACTGTATCCCGACAGTGTATTGATATTACTGTACCCCCGTGTATTGATATTACTGTACTCCCGAGTGTATTGATATTACTGTACCCCCATGTATTGATATTACTGTACCTCCGACAGTGTGTTGATATTACTGTACCCCCGACAGTGTGTATTCATATTACTGTACCCCCGACAGTGTGTGTTGATATTACTATATCCCCGAGTGTGTAATTGATATTACTGTACCCCAACAGTGTGTTGATATTACTGTACCTCCGACAGTGTGTATTTATATTACTGTATCCCCAAGTGTATTGATATTACTGTATCCCCAAGTGTGTATTGATATTACTGTACCCCCGAGTGTGTAGATATTACTGTATCCCGAGTGTATTGATATTACTGTACCACGAGTGTGTATTGATATTACTGTACCCCCGAGTGTAGATATTACTGTATCCCGAGTGTATTGATATTACTGTACCCCCGAGTGTGTAGATATTACTGTACCCCCGAGTGTGTAGATATTACTGTATCCCGAGTGTATTGATATTACTGTACCCCCGAGTGTGTAGATATTACTGTACCCCCGAGTGTGTAGATATTACTGTATCCCGAGTGTATTGATATTACTGTACCCCAAGTGTGTATTGATATTACTGTACCCCCGACAGTGTGTTTTGATATTACTGTACCCCCGAGTGTGTATTGATATTACTGTACCCCCGAGTGTGTATTGATATTACTGTACCCCCGAGTGTGTATTGGTATTACTGTACCCCCGAGTGTGTATTGATATTACTGTACCCCCGAGTGTGTATTGATATTACTGTACCCCCGAGTGTGTATTGATATTACTGTACCCCCGTGTGTAGATATCACTGTATCCCCGAGTGTATTGATATTGCTGTACCCCGGCAGGGTGTATTCATATTACTGTACCCCAGCAGGGTGTATTGATATTACTGGATCCCCGGCAGGGTGTATTGATATTACTGTACCCCGGCAGTGTGTATTGATATTACTGTATCCCCGGCAGGGTGTACTGATATTACTGTACCCGGCAGGGTGTATTGATATTACTGTACCCGGCAGGGTGTACTGATATTACTGTACCCGGCAGGGTGTATTGATATTACTGTACCCGGCAGGGTGTATTGATATTACTGTACCCCCGGCAGGGTGTATTGATATTACTGTACCCGGCAGGGTGTATTGATATTACTGTACCCGGCAGGGTGTATTGATATTACTGTACCCCCGGCAGGGTGTATTGATATTACTGTACCCGGCAGGGTGTATTGATATTACTGTACCCGGCAGTGTGTATTGATATTACTGTACCCGGCAGGGTGTACTGGCTTTTTCACTCCCTGCTCCGTCTGCACCTTGAGTCCCTGTGTGCTTCTACAGTTACTGAGACTATCCCGAGAACTTCCTGGAGCAGCTGGCAGTGAGCGACGTCACCTCCCTCAGAGCTGTGGGACGTGATGTCATTTAAAGAAACAAGGAAACACAAAAGAAAGAAGAATCTTATTTGTGCACTGGGAATCGACGGTGAGACGGTCAGTGAGTGGCAGAGGAAAGCCACCGTCATGTTTTGGCTGGATCCATCAGCCGTTCTGCCACTGGTTCATTCTCCTTTTTAGATGGTAATGGATTGTATTTTTCACACATAGAACCATAGTAAAGATACAGCACAGAAGGGGGCATTCGGCCCATTGTGTCTGCGCCGGCTCGAAGAACAACCAGGTGCCCATTCTAATCCCACCTTCCAGCACCCAGTCCGTAGCCCTGCAGCTTACAGCACTTTAGGTGCAGGTCCAGGTACTTTTAAAAGAGTTGAGGGTCCCTGCCTCGACCACCAATTCGGGCAGCGAATTCCAAACACCCACCACCCTCTGGGTAAAATGTTTTTCCTCGTGTCCCCTCTAATCCTTCCGCCAATCAGCTTAAATCTATGTCCTCTCGTTCTTGAACTCTCCGCCAAGGGAAACAGGTACTTCCTGTCCACTCTATCTGGGCCCCTCATAATTTTGTACACCTCAATCAAGTCTCCCCTCAGCCTCCTCTGCTCCAAGGAAAACAACCCCAGCCTATCCAATCTCTCCTCGGAGCTGCAATTTTCAAGCTTGTAAATCTTCTCTGCACTCTCTCCAGAGCAATTACGTCCTTCCTGTAATGTGGTGACCAGAACTGTGCACAATACTCCAGCTGTGGCATTACCAGCGTTTTATACAGTTCCATCATTACATCCCGGCTTTTGTATTCTATACCTCGGCTAATAACGGAGAGCATTCCGTTTGCCTTCTTCACAACTTTATCTACCTGTATTGCCACCTTCAGGGACCTGTGCACATGCACTACAAGGTCTCTCACTTCCTCATCCCCTCTTAATATATTCCCGTTTACTGCGTATTCCCTTTTACTGATTGCCATCCCGAAGTGCATTACCTCACACTTCTCCGGGTTGAACTCCATTTGCCACTTTTCCGCCCACTCCACCAACCCATTGATATCGTCTTGGAGTCTACAGCTATCCTAACTACACGGCCAATTATTCTGTCGTCTGCAAATTTGCCAATCATGCCCCCTACATTCAAGTCCAAATCATTAATATTTATTTATTCGTTCATGGGAGGTGGGCGTCGCTGGCGAGGCCAGCATTTATTGCCCATCCCTAATTGCCCTTGAGAAGGTGGTGGTGAGCCGCCTTCTTGAACCGCTGCAGTCCTGTGGTGAAGGTTCTCCCACAGTGCTGTTAGGAAGGGAGTTCCAGGATTTTGACCCAGCGACGATGAAGGAACGGCGATATATTTCCAAGTCGGGATGGTGTGTGACTTGGAGGTGAACGTGCAGGTGGTGTTGTTCCCATGTGCCTGCTGCTCTAGGTGGTAAAGGTCGCGGGTATGGGAGGTGCTGTCGAAGAAGCCTTGGCGAATTGCTGCAGCGCATCCTGTGGATGGTACACACTGCAGCCATGGTGCGCCGGTGGTGAAGGGAGTGAATGTTTCGGGTGGTGGATGGGGTGCCAATCAAGTGGGCTGCTTTGTCCTGGATGGTGTCAAGCTTCTTGAGTGTTGTTGGAGCTGCACTCATCCAGGCAAGTGGAGAGTATTCCATCACACTCCTGACTTGTGCCTTGCAGATGGTGGAAAGGCATTGGGGAGTCAGGAGGTGAGTCACTCGCCACAGAATACCCAGCCTCTGACCTGCTATTGTAGCCACAGTGTTTATATAGAATCATAGAAGTTTACAACATGGAAACAGGCCCTTCGGCCCAACATGTCCATGTCGCCCAGTTTATACCACTAAGCTAGTCCCAATTGCCTGCACTTGGCCCATATCCCTCTATACCCATCTTACCCATGTAACTGTCCAAATGCTTTTTAAAAGACAAAATTGTACCCGCCTCTACTACTGCATCTGGCAGCTCGTTCCAGACATTCACCACCCTTTGAGTGAAAAAATTGCCCCTCTGGACCCTTTTGTATCTCTCCCCTCTCACCTTAAATCTATGCCCCCTCGTTATAGACTCCCCTACCTTTGGGAAAAGATTCTGACTATCTACCTTATCTATGCCCCTCATTATTTTATAGACTTCTATAAGATCACCCCTAAACCTCCTACTCTCCAGGGAAAAAAGTCTCAGCCTATCCAACCTCTCCCTATAAGTCAAACCATCAAGTCCCGGTAGCATCCTCGTAAATCTTTTCTCGTTTAATAATATCCTTTCTATAATAGGGTGACCAGAACTGTACACAGTACTCCAAGTGTGGCCTAACTAATGTCTTGTACAACTTCAACAAGACATCCCAACTCCTGTATTCAATGTTCTGACCAATGAAACCAAGCATGCTGAATGCCTTCTTCACCACCCTATCCACCTGTGACTCCACTTTCAAGGAGCTGTGAACCTGTACTCCGAGATCTCTTTGTTCTATAACTCTCCCCAACGCCCTACCATTAACCGAGTAGGTCCTGGTCCGATTCGATCTCCCAAAATGCATCACCTCACATTTATCTAAATTAAACTCCATCTGCCATTCATCGGCCCACTGGCCCAATTTATCAAGATCCCGTTGCAATCCCAGATAACCTTCTTCACTGTCCACAATGCCACCAATCTTGGTGTCATCTGCAAACTTACGAACCATGCCAAATCATCCAAATCATTAATATAAATAACAAATAACAGCAGACCCAGCACCGATCCCTGAGGCACACCACTGGTCACAGGCCTCCAGTTTGAAAAACAACCCTCTACAACCACCCTCTGTCTTCTGCCGTCAATCCAATTTTGTATCCAATTGGCGACCTCACCTTGGATCCTGTGAGATTTAACCTTATGTAACAACCTAACATGTGGTACCTTGTCAAAGGCTTTGCTGAAGTCCATGTAGACCACGTCTACTGCACAGCCCTCATCTATCTTCTTGGTTACCCCTTCAAAAAACTCAATCAAATTTGTGAGACATGATTTTCCTCTCACAAAACCATGCTGACTGTTCCTAATCAGTCCCTGCCTCTCCAAATGCCCGTAGATCCTGTCTCTCAGAATACCCTCTAACAACTTACCCACTACAGATGTCAGGCTCACCGGTCTGTAGTTCCCAGGCTTTTCCCTGCCACTCTTCTCAAACAAAGGCACAACATTTGCTACCCTCCAATCTTATGGCAGGTCCAGTTAAGTTTCTGGTCAATGGTGACCCCGCGGATGTTGATGGTGGGGGATTCGGCAATGGTAATGCAGTTGAATGTCAAGGAGAGGTGGTTAGACTCTCTCTTGTTGGAGATGGTCATTGCCTGGCACTTGTCTGGCACGAATGTTACTTGCCACTCATGAGCCCAAGCCTGGATGTTGTCCAGGTCTTGCTGCATGCGGGCACAGACTGCTTCATTATACACCACAATCAGCAATGGACCCAACACTGAGCCCTGTGGCACACCACTGGAAACGGATTTCCATTCGCAAAGACATCCATCGACTTTTACCCTTTGTTTCCTGTTACTGAACCAATTTTGGATCCAATTCGCCACATTTCCCTGTATCCCATCGGCTTTTACCTTTCTGACCAGTCTGCCATGTGGGACCTTGTCAAATGCCTTACTAAAATCCATGTAGACAACATCCACTGTACTACCCTCATCAATCCTCCTTGTCACTTCCTCAAAGAATTCAATCAGATTTGTAAGGCATGACCTTCCCTGAACAAATCCATGCTGACTATCCCTGATTAAACCATGCCTTTCCAAGTGACAGTTTATCCTATCTCTCAGTATTGATTCTAATAGTTTGCCCACCGTCGAGGTAAGACTGACCGGCCTATAATTGTTCGGCCTTTCCCTCGTACCCTTTTTAAACAATGGTACTACGTTTGCAGTCTTCCAGTCCTCCAGTACCTCCCCTGTATCTCGTGAGGATTGGAAAATGATCCTCAGAGCATCCGCTATTTCCTCCCTGGCTTCCTTCAATAGCCCAGGAAACAATCCATCCGGCCCTGGTGACTTATCAACTTTCAAGGATTCCAGTCCCTCTAGTACTTCCTCTCTCGTTATGTTTACCGTATCCAATATTTCACACCTCTCCTCTTTAACTACTATGTCCGGATCATCCTTTGTGAATATGGAGGTAAAAAATTCATTTAAAACCCGACCCACATCCTCTGCTTCTGCACACAAGTTACATTTATCATCCCTGATAGGTCCCAGGGTACGGTAGTGTAATAGTTATGTTACTGGACGAGCAATCCAGAGGCCTCGACGAATAATCCTGAATCACGAGCTCAAATCCCACCATGGCAGCTGGGGAATTTAAATTCAATTAACGAAATTAAATCTGGAGTTTAAAAAAAACTAGTATCAGTAATGGTGGCCATGAAACTACTGGATTGTCGCAAAAACCCATCTGTCCTTTAGGGAAGGAAACCGGCCGTCCTTACCCGGTCTGGCCGATATGTGACTCCAGACCCACAGCAATGTGGTTGATTCTTAATTGCCCTCTGAAATGGCCTAGCAAGCCACTCAGTTGTACAATCTCACTAAAAAAAGTCATAAGAAGAATAAAACCGGACGGACCACTAGGCACCGGACACGACAAAGGCAAACCAAGCCCAGTCAACCCTGCAAAGTCCTCCTCACTAACATCTGGGGACTTGTGCCAAAATTGGGAGAGCTGTCCCACAGACCAGTCAAGCAACAGCCTGACATAGCCATACTCACAGAATCATACCTTTCAGCCAATGTCCCAGACTCTTCCATCACCATCCCTGGGTATGTCCTGTCCCACCGGCAGGACAGACCCACCAGAGGTGGCGGAACAGTGATATACAGTCAGGAGGGAGTGGCCCTGGGAGTCCTCAACATTGACTCTGGACCCCATGAAATCTCATGGCATCAGGTCAAACATGGGCAAGGAAACCTCCTGCTGATTACCACCTACCGTCCTCCCTCAGCTGATGAATCAGTCCTCCTCCATGTTGAACACCACTTGGAGGAAGCACTGAGGGTAGCAAGGGCACAGAATGTACTCTGGGTGGGGGACTTCAATGTCCATCACCAAGAGTGGCTCGGTAGCACCACTACTGACCGAGCTGGCGAAGTCCTGAAGGACATAGCTGCCAGACTGGGCCTGCGGCAGGTGGCGAGCGAACCAACACGAGGGAAAAACCTACTTGACCCCGTCCTCACCAATCTAACTGTCGCAAATGCATCTGTCCATGACAGTATTGGTAGGAGTGACCACCGCACAGTCCTTGTGGAGACGAAGTCCCGTCTTCGCACTGAGGACACCATCCAACGTGTTGTGTGGCACTACCACCGTGCTAAATGGGACAGATTCAGAACACATCTAGCAGCTCAAAACTGGGCATCCATGAGGCGCTGTGGGCTATCAGCAGCAGCAGAATTGTATTCCAGCACAATCTGTAACCTCATGGCCCGGCATATTCCTCACTCTACCATTACCAACAAGCCAGGGGATCAACCCTGGTTCAATGAGGAGTGTAGAAGAGCATGCCAGGAACAGCACCAGGAGTACCTCAAAATGAGGTGCCAACCTGGTGAAGCTACAACTCAGGACTACATGCATGCTAAACAGCGGCAGCAACATGCTATAGACAGAGCTAAGTGATTCCACAACCAATGGATCAGATCAAAGCTCTGCAGTCCTGCCACATCCAGTCGTGAATGCTGGTGGACAATTAAACAACTAACAGGGGGAGGAGGCTCTGTAAACATCCCCATCCTCAATGGTGGCAGAGTCCAGCACGTGAGTGCAAAAGACAACGCTGAAGCGTTTGCAACCATCGTCAGCCAAATGTGCCGAGTGGATGATCCATCCTCCCGATATCCCCACCATCACAGAAGCCAGTCATCAGCCAATTCGATTCATTCCATGTGATATCAAGAAACAGCTGAATGCACTGGATACAGCAAAGGCTATGGGCCCCAACAACATCACAGCTGTAGTGCTGAAGACTTGTGCTCCAGAACTAACCGCACCTCTAGGCAAACTGTTCCAGTTCAGCTACAACACTGGCATCTACCCGACAATGTGGAAAATTGCCCAGGTACGACCTGTCCACGAAAAGCAAGACAAACCCAATCCGGCCAATTACCGCCCCATCAGTCTACTCTCAGTCATCAGCAAAGTGATGGAAGGTGTCATCGACAGTGCTATCAAGCAGCACTTAACGTAGCTCATAACATTCGCGCCAGACAAGTGCCAGGCAATGACCATCTCCAACAACAGAGTCGAACCACCTCCCCTTGACATTCAATGGCATTACCATCGCCGAATCCCCCACCATCAACATCTTGGAGGGTCACCATTGACCAGAAATTTAACTGGACCAGCCACATAAATACTGTGGCTACAAGAGCAGGTCAGAGGCTGGGTATTCTGTGGCGAGTGACTCACCTCCTGACTCTCCAAAGCCTTTCCACCATCGACAAGGCACAAGTCAGGAGTGTGATGGAATACTCTCCACTTGCCTGGATGAGTGCAGCTCCAACAACACTCAAGAAGCTTGACACCATCCAGGACAAAGCAGCCCGCTTGATTGGCACGCCATCCACCACCCTAAACATTCACTCTCTTCACCACCGACGCACAGTGGCTGCAGTGTGTACCATCCACAGGATGCACTGCAGCAACTCGCCAAGGCTTCTTCGACAGCACCTCCCAAACCCACAACCTTTACCACCTAGAAGGACAAGGGCAGCAGGCACATGGGAACAACACCACCTGCACATTCCCCTCCAAGTCACACACCATCCCGATTTGGAAATATATCGCCGTTCCTTCATCGTCGCTGGGTCAAAGTCCTGGAACTCCCTCCCTAACAGCACTGTGGGAGAACCTTCACCAAACGGACTGCAGCGGTTCAAGAAGGCGGCTCACCACCACCTTCTCAAGGGCAATTAGGGATGGGCAATAAATGCTGGCCTTGCCAGCGGCGCCCACATCCCATGAACGAATAAAAAAAAACCTTTTCCTTAGCTATCCTCTTGTTCTTAATGTACTGATAAAACATCTTTGGGTTTTCTTTAATCTTACTAGCTCATATTTTTTCATGCCCTCTCTTTGCTTTCCTTATTTCCTTTGTTACGTCATCCCTGTACTTTCTATACTCCTCTCGGCTTTCTGCAGTATTTAGTTTTCTGTGACAGTCATAAGCTTTCTTTTTCTGCTTTATCTTGCCCCGTATACCTCTGGACAACCAGGGGGCTCTAAATTCGGCAGTGCCACCCTGTTTCTTTGAGGGGGCGTGTCTGCATTGTACCCGTAGAATTCCACTTTTTAGTGCCTCCCACTGGCTTGCCACTGATTTCTCCTCAAGTAGTTGTGTCCTGACCACACATTCTAAATAAATCTGGCTCATGCTGAAGTCGTGCAGGTGCTGTACGCTGTTTAGTGGCTCTGCTGCTGTCTCCGTTTTAAACACACTGGCGGTGAGTCCTCTGAATCTGAGCCTGAACATAACACGACTCTCACAATCGAGAGTATGTAAACCCCTCCCCCCCACAAGTGACGAACGTGCCTTCAGCAGTCTCGGCCCCACGCGCTGGAATTCCCTCCCGAAATCCCTTCATCTCTCCATCCCTCTCTTCCTTTAAGACCCTCCTTAAAACCCACCTCTTTGTCTAAGGTTTTGGTCACCCATTCTGATATCTCCTTCTTTGGCTTGCGATCCATCTTTTTTCCTCACGCCTCTTTGAATTACCTTGGGACGGTTTTCTACATGACGGTTTTCTGCTGGTGGTGAGCTGGTGTTACGGCCATTCCAGGTCCTGTCACTGGGTGCAGTACAGGAGCTGATCCTTCTGACCACCGAATGGAGAGCTAGGGGCCCACTGTATCCCTTCCCCTCACTCGAGGCCCGAGCAGAGCTCCTGTTCCATGTATCCCCTTGGCCTCCACTCATGGCCAGACTGGCTATAATCACTTCGCTGACCTGGAATTCGGGACAAACAGTGGCAAAGGAGTGTCAGCAAGAGGCGGAATTACTCAGGTTCCACACACCGAGTGAAAGGGTCAATTAGAAACCAACGGACTAAAACATTTCAAACAACCGTCACCCCATCATTTCTGCTCGAGTCTACTCAGCAAATGCTCGATGAAAGCCCGGAGGGAAAGTTAGCTCAGGCAGTGAGCAAAGAACTCCAGGACACAACCACAAATCCTGAGCAAGGTTAGAGACTGGGAGCATTTTCCCCTCACTGAGTGGACGTGGAGCAGACTCTCGAAGAAAGTAGTTGATTCTGGGTCAACGGACACCATTAAATATGAAGTTTAGCAATAACTTTCAAAAAAGGAGCACGGGGAGATCAACAGATTCTTTGGAGAAAGGAGTACCAGGAGTTTAAAGATCCCTTGGAGTAAGGAGAACAGGGAGATTAACAGATCCCTTGGAGAAAGGAGCACGGGGAGATTAAGAGATCCTTTGGAGAAAGGTGCACGGGGAGATTAACAGATCCTTTGGGGAAAGGAGTACAGAGTTTTTTTTTATTCGTTCATGGGATGTGGGCGTCGCTGGCGAGGCCAGCATTTATTGCCCATCCCTAATTGCCCTTGAGAAGGTGGTGGTGAGCCGCTTTCTTGAACTGCTGCAGTCCGTGTGGTGAAGGTTCTCCCACAGTGCTGTTAGAAAGGGAGTTCCAGGATTTTGACCCAGCGATGATGAACGAAGGGCGATATATATCCAAGTCGGGATGGTGTGTGACTTGGAGGGGAACGTGCAGGTGGTGTTGTTCCCATGTGCCTGCTGCCCTTGACCTTCTAGGTGGTTGAGGTTGCGGGTTTGGGAGGTGCTGTCGAAGAAGCCTTGGCGAGTTGCTGCAGTGCATCCTGTGGATGGTACACACTGCAGCCACTGTGCGCCGGTGGTGAAGAGAGTGAATGTCTAGGGTGGTGGATGGGGTGCCAATCAAGTGGGCTGATTTGTCCTGGATGGTGTCGAGCTTCTTGAGTGTTGTTGGAGCTGCACTCATCCAGGCAAGTGGAGAGTATTCCATCACACTCCTGACTTGTGCCTTGCAGATGGTGGAAAGGCTTTGGGGAGTCAGGAGGTGAGTCACTCGCCACAGAATACCCAGCCTCTGACCTGCTCTTGGAGCCACAGTATTTATATGGCTGGTCCAGTTAAGTTTCTGGTCAATGGTGACCCCCCGGATGTTTGATGGTGGGGGATTCGGCGATGGTAATGCCGTTGAATGTCAAGGGGAGGTGGTTAGACTCTCTCTTGTTGGAGATGATCATTGCCTGGCACTTGTCCGGCGCGAATGTTACTTGCCACTTATCAGCCCAAGCCTGGATGTTGTCCAGGTCTTGCTGCATGCGGGCACGGACTGCTTCATTATTTGAGGGGTTGCAAATGGAACTGAACACTGTGCAGTCATCAGCGAACATCCCCATTTCTGACCTTATGATGGAGGGAAGGTCATTGATGAAGCAGCTGAAGATAGTTCGGCCCAGGACACTGCCCTGAGGAACTCCTGCAGCAATGTCCTGGGGCTGAGATGATTGGCCTCCAACAACCACTAACATCTTCCTTTGTGCTAGGTATGACTCCAGCCACTGGAGAGTTTTCCCCCTGATTCCCATTGACTTCAATTTTACGAGGGCTCCTTGGTGCCACACTTGGTCAAATGCTGCCTTGATGTCAAGGGCAGTCACTCTCACCTCACCTCTGGAATTCAGCTCTTTTGTCCATGTTTGGACCAAGGCTGTAATGAGGTCTGGAGCCGAGTGGTCCTGGTGGAACCCAAACTGAGCATCGGTGAGCAGGTTATTGGTGAGTAAGTGCCGCTTGATAGCACTGTCAATGACACTTTCCATCACTTTGCTGATGATTGAGAGTAGACTAATGGGTCGGTAATTGGCCGGATTGGATTTGTCCTGCTTTTTGTGGACAGGACATACCTGTGCAATTTTCCACATTGTCGGGTAGATGCCAGTGTTGTAGCTGTACTGGAACATATCCTTTGGAGAAAAGAGCACAGGGAGATCAACAGATCCTTTGTGCAAGGATCACGGGGAGATCAACAGATCCTTTGGGGAAAGGAGTACAGAGAGATTAACAGATCCTTTGTGCAAGGATCACGGGGAGATCAACAGATCCTTTGGGGAAAGGAGTACAGAGAGATCAACAGATCCTTTGGGGAAAGGAGCACAGGGAGATTAACAGATCCTTTGGAGAAAGCAGTACGGGGAGATTAACAGATCCTTTGGAGAAAGCAGTACGGGGAGATTAACAGATCCTTTGGAGAAAGCAGTACGGGGAGATTAACAGATCCTTTGGAGAAAGGAGCACAGGGAGATTAACAGCTTTGTTTTTTTTCACGTGAGGTTTAGGAAGAGACCCTCGGAAGAGGAATCATTTATAGAATCCTGACTGATGTTACTGACCAATACTGTTCCTGGCTGATGTACATACACTATTGCTGTCTTTGATTGCCCATTTTACTCACTCAGCTGATGTAATGAACAATTCCTGGCTATTAATTCCAGATGTATTAATGCCCGATTGCTTATCTCAACTTTGCTAATTAATGAGCTGGGGTTTATCTTTGCATTTCTGATTTTAATCGCAGGATTCAAACACAACCATTCCAAAATTATCTTGCAGGCAATGAGACACAGATACCAGACTCAAACGGGGATTAAAGACCATTTATACCCAGACTCAAACTGGGATTACATTGGAAATTACGAACATAGGAACAGGAGTAGGCCATTCAGCCCCTCGTGCCTGCTCCGCCATTTGATAAGATCATGGCTGATCTGTGATCTAACTCCATATACCTGCCTTTGGCCCATATCCCTTAATACCTTTGATTGACAAAAAGCTATCTATCTCAGATTTAAATTTAGCAATTGAGCTAGTATCAATTGCCGTTTGCGGAAGAGAGTTCCAAACTTCTACCACCCTTTGTGTGTAGAAATGTTTTCTAATCTCACTCCTGAAAGGTCTGGCTCTAATTTTTAGACTGTGCCCCCTACTCCGAAAATCCCCAACCAGCGGAAATAGTTTCTCTCTATCCACCCTATCTGTTCCCCTTAATATCTTATAAACTTCGATCAGATCACCCCTTAACCTTCGAAACTCGAGAGAATACAACCCTAATTTATGTAATCTCTCCTCGTAACTTAACCCTTGAAGTCCGGGTATCATTCTAGTAAACCTACGCTGCACTCCCTCCAAGGCCAATATGTCCTTCCGAAGGTGCAGTACCCAGAACTGCTCACAGTACTCCAGGTGCAGTCTAACCAGGGTTTTGTATAGCTGCAGCATAACTTCTGCCCCCTTGTACTCGAGTCCTCTAGATATAAAGGCCAGCATTCCATTAGCGTTATTGATTATTTTCTGCACCTGTTCATGACACTTCAATGATCCATGTACCTGAACCCCTAAGTCCCTTTGGACATCCACTGTTTTTAACTTTTTACCATTTAGAAAGTACCCTGTTCTATCCGTTTTTGATCCAAAGTGGATGACCTCACATTTGTCCACATTGAATTCCATTTGCCACAGTTTTGCCTATTCACTTAATCTATCAATATCGCTTTGTCATTTTATGTTTTCATCTGCACTGCTTACAATGCCACCAATCTTTGTAAACAATTTTACAACACCAAGTTATAGTCCAGCAATTTTATTTTAAATTCACAAGCTTTCGGAGGCTTCCTCCTTCCTCAGGTGAACGTTCACCTGAGGAAGGAGGAAGCCTCCGAAAGCTTGTGAATTTAAAATAAAATTGCTGGACTATAACTTGGTGTTGTAAAATTGTTTACAATTGTAAACCCCAGTCCATCACCGGCATCTCCACACCAATCTTTGTGTCATCGGCAAACTTAGATATCAGACTTTCTCTGCCTTCATCTAAGTCGTTAATAAATATTGTGAATAATTGAGGCCCGAAGACAGATCCCTGTGGGACTCCACTAGTCACATCCTGCCAATGTGAGTACCTTCCCATTATCCCTACTCTCTGTCGCCTTTCGCTCAGCCAAATTCCTAACCAAGTCCGTACTTTTTCCTCGATTCCATGAGCTTCTATCTTAGCTAACAGTCTCTTATGTGGGACCTTATCAAATGCCTTCTGGAAGTCCATATAAATAACATCCATTGACATTCCCCTGTCCGCTACTTTAGTCACCTCTTCAAAAAATTCAATCAGGTTTGTCAGGCACGACCTACCTTTCACAAATCCATGCTGGCTCTCTCTGATTAATTGAAAATTCTCGAAGTGTTCAGTCACCCTATCCTTAATTATAGACTCCAGCATTTTCCCCACAACAGATGTTCGGCTAACTGGTCTATAATTCCCTGGTTTCCCTCTCTCTCCTTTCTTAAAAAGCGGAGTGACATGTGCAATTTTCCAATCTAGAGGGACAGTTCCTGAATCTAGAGAACTTTGAAAGATTATAGTTAGGGCATCCGCAATGTGCTCACCTACTTCCTTTAAAACCCTGGGATGGAAACCATCTGGTCCTGGGGATTTGTCACTCTTTAGTGCTATTATTTTCTTCATTACTGTTGCTTTACTTATGTTAATTTTATCGAGTCCCTGTCCCCGATTCAATATTAGTTTTCTTGGGATTTCCGGCATGCTATCCTCTTTTTCGACTGTAAATACTGACGCAAAGTAATTGTTCAACATGTCCGCCATTTCCCCATTGTCAATGACAATATCCCCACTTTCAGTTTTTAAGGGGCCAACACTGCTCCTGACCACCCTCTTTTTCCTAATATAACTATAAAAGTTCTTCGTATTGGTTTTGATATCCCTTACAAGTTTCTTTTCATACTCTCTTTTTGTAGCTCTTACTATCTGTTTTGTGACCCTTTGTTGATCTTTGTATCTTTCCCATTCGCCAGGATCTGTGCCATTTTTTGCCTTTTTGTATGCCCTTTCCTTATCTCTTATACTGTCCCTTACCTCTTTCGTTGTCCATGGCTGTTTTTTTTGGCAAGTAGAGTTCTTGCCCCTCAGGGGTATAAACCGGTTCTGTATCACGTTAAATGTTTCTTTAAACATTTCCCACTGATTATCAGTCGTTTTACCCATTAACAGATTTGCCCAGTTTACTGTGGACAGTCTCTGTCTCATCCCATTGAAGTCGGCCTTACCCAAGTCTAGAATCTTAGCAGCTGATTCACTTTTTTCCCTTTCAAACACTACATTGAACTTGATCATGTTATGATCGCTATTGGATGGATGTTCACGCACAGTTAAGCTGTTAACTAAATCTGGTTCATTACTCATTACTAAATCTAGTATGGCTTGCCCCCTTGTTGTCTCTAGGACATACTGCTGTAGAAAACTATCCCTGACACACTCAATAAATTCGCTACCTTTCTGACAGTTGCTTGTCTGCTTTTCCCAATCTATGTGAAGGTTAAAGTCCCCCATTAAGACCACTATGCCTTTCTTACACACTTGTCTAATCTCTGCATTTATACAATCTAGCACTTCAGAGCTGCTGCCAGGGGTCCTATATACAACTCCCACTATAGTCTTAGATCCTTTCCTATTTCTCAATTCAACCCATAAGGTCTCTGTTGGCTGCTTACCTCTCGTTATATCCTCCTTTATCATTGAAGTGATTTCATCTCTAATCATTAAGGCTACTCCTCCCCCTCTTCCATTTTCCCTATCTCTCCTGTAGACCTTATAACCCGGTATATTTAGTTCCCAATCCTGACCATCCTGCAGCCATGTCTCAGTAATAGCCATCATGTCATACCCTCCAATTTGAATTTGAACCTGTAGTTCATTTAATTTATTCCTTATACTCCGTGTATACCCCGACTCACACCAGGATTACAGACCATGTATACCCTGACTCAAACTGGGATTACAGTACATTTATACCCCGACTCACACGGGGATTACAGACCATGTATACCCCGACTCAAACTGGGATTACAGTACATTTATACCCTGACTCACACGGGGATTACAGTCCATGTGTACCCAGACTCACACCAGGATTGCAGTTCATGTATACCCCGACTCAAACTGGGATTACAGTGCATTTATACCCCGACTCACACCAGGATTACAGTTCATGTATACCCAGTCTCAAAACAAGATTACACTCCATGCATAGCCAGTCTCACACAGAGATTACAGACCATGTATACCTAGACTCACACCGGTATTACAGACGATGTATACCCAGACTCACACCGGGATTACCGACCATGTATACCCAGACTCACACCGGGATTAAAGTCCATGTATACCCAGACTCAAAACAGGTTTACAGACCATGTATACCCAGACTCACACCAGGAATACAGGCCATGTATGCTCAGACTCACATCAGGATTACAGACCATGTATACCTAGACTCACACCGGTATTACAGACGATGTATACCCAGACTCACACCGGTATTACAGACGATGTATACCCAGACTCACACCGGGATTACAGACCATGTATACCCAGACTCACACCGGGATTAAAGTCCATGTATACCCAGACTCAAAACAGGTTTACAGACCATGTATACCCAGACTCACACCAGGAATACAGGCCATGTATACTCAGACTCACATCAGGATTACAGTCCATGTATACCCAGACTCACACCGGGATTACAGTCCATGTGTATCCAAATTCACACCATGATTATGACCATGTATACCCAGGCTCACTGTGGGATTACAATCCATGTACACCTAGAATCACACTGGGATTACGGTCCATGTATACCCAGACTCAAACAGGGAGTATAGACTATATTTACCCTGATTCACACCGGGATCACAGACCACGTATACCCAGACTGAAAACGGGATTACAGTCCATGTATACCCAGACTCACACTGGGATTACAGACCATGTAAAAACTGCTTTTGCTCCAATTCAGTGAGACTCTTACCTGAAACTCTGCCCAGTGACACAAGCAGACACTACGGCCTCGAAGGCCCGCGTCTGCCCTTGACGGCCCGCCTATTTTGTTGATCAAGTTGGCTGAAGATTACTTAAGTGAACCAAGGATACTGAAGGGATGTTTCTTGTTAATTACTAGCTTGGTTTGTTTCTGTCTCTGGCAATACCGAAGGATTATTTTTCAGGTTTTCAATGAATTTTCAACAGCAGCAAAGTACAGATCGATCCCATACGCCTCCGCCCGACCCCACCCCATATCCGGATTTGGATTTAGAAACTCCAAGAGTCTGTCCTACGTCTTATTTCTCTTTCTGTTGTGCCTCCCCACTGATTACACACTCTACTCTGTGTGAGTTTTGACATTTAGTTCTTCTCCGATTCAGCTTCTCCCGTCCAAATGATGGCCCAGCCCCTCTCTGACCCAATGCTCGTCCCTTCCGTCCATACCTCCAGCCTCAATGGTTTCATTCTTTTCTCCGCACCCCCCTGTTATAATTCTGTGAGGCTGCAGTAGCCGCTCAGTTAGTTAAGGAGTTTTCTCCCAAATTGCCATCAGCCAGCCGGAGGTTTTCGTCAGGGATTCATGAGCCGCAGAACTCCTTAGACCTCACGTTGTGTTAACACCATTATACACATCGTGGGATAATGAGGCGTTACTGCTAATGCCTTCAACTGCTCCTTTTCCATGTAATTCACGGCCTTTCTACCACACCAAGTCATAACTTGCTTAAAACACATCGGGAGCCTCTGGTGAAGAATCTTTGCTCTGTGTAATACCGATCTGCACAGGTCATCTGCTTCACTTGCCTCAGTCACCCTGCTGAGGCACCAAGTCCACTTTAATCTTAAACAATATCTTTGGAGCGGCCAATTCCTGCAGCAAGATCCTGTCACAGTCTGGCTGACTGAGACTAAGAGCAATGGGGCTGTGCTGGCCAGGGCAGGGCTGGGCAGGGCAGGGCTAGCCAGGGCAGGGCAGGGCTAGGCAGGGCAGGGCAGGACTGGGAAGGGCTGGCCAGGGCACGGCAGGGCTAGCCAGGGCAGGGCAGGGCTAGCCAGGGCAGGGCAGGGCTAGCCAGGGCACGGCAGGGCTAGCCAGGGCAGGGCAGGGCTAGCCAGGGCACGGCAGGGCTAGCCAGGGCAGGGCAGGGCTAGCCAGGGCAGGGCAGGGCTAGCCAGGGCAGGGCAGGGCTAGGCTAGCCAGGGCACGACAGGGCTAGCCAGGGCATGGCAGGGCAGGGCTAGCCAGGGCAGGGCTGGGCAGGGCTGGACTGGGCAGGGCAGGGCAGGGCTGGACTGGGCAGGGCAGGGCAGGGCTGGACTGGGCAGGGCTGGACTGGGCAGGGCAGGGCAGGGCAGGGCTGGACTGGGCAGGGCTGGACTGGGCAGGGCGGGGCTAGCCAGGGCAGGGCAGGGTTAGCCAGGGCAGGGCAGGGCAGGGCTGGACTGGGCAGGGCAGGGCTGGACTGGGCAGGGCAGGGCAGGGCAGGGCAGGGCAGGGCAGGACTGGACTGGGCAGGGCTGGGCTGGACTGGGCAGGGCTGGACTGGGCAGGGCTGGACTGGGCAGGGCTGGACTGGGCAGGGCTGGAGCAAATAGCTTCCATGCCTTGCATTCTGTGACCGTGCACGGGTCACATTACACACTGCGCCTGCACTGCATCAACACTGAGTTGGCAGCCAATTCCCCTATTGTCAATTTTCTCCCCTTCTCCAACCAATTCCCAGAAGAGCAGCAATTAACAAACCAATAAGATGTTGAACTACACAGAGCCAACACAATAGAGTATAGGTCAGAGGCGGTCACAATCAAACTGTACAGTTTGGCCCACCTTGAGCACTGTGTCCAGTTCTGGTCAGACCCACCTTGAGCACTGTGTCCAGTTCTGGTCAGTCCCACCTTGAGCACTGTGTCCAGTTCTGGTCAGTCCCACCTTGAGCACTGTGTTCAGTTCTGGTCAGTTCCACCTTGAGCACTCTGTCCAGTTCCGGTCAGTCCCACCTTGAGCACTGTGTCCAGTTCTGGTCAGTTCCACCTTGAGCACTGTGTCCAGTTCTGGTCAGTTCCACCTTGAGCACTGTGTCCAGTTCTGGTCAGTCCCACCTTGAGCACTGTGTCCAGTTCTGATCAGTCCCACCTTGAGCACTGTGTCCAGTTCTGGTCAGTCCCACCTTGAGCACTGTGTCCAGTTCTGGTCACCGAGATACAAGGGAAATGTTCAACCACAGGAGGCAGAGCAGAGAAGAGCCACGATGCTGGTCCCCAGGGTCAGGGTCTGAGTTATGGGGAAAGACTGGAGAAACCGGGGCTTCTAGCTGGAGAGGAGGCGTCTGAGAGATGATCTTAGAACGAGATGAAAGATAGTAAATGTTTCGGAAAAGGTCAATCTGGAACACTATTTTAAATTAAATGGTGGGAGCAGGACCAAAAGACTCATGTTCAAACTAATGAAAGGAAGCTCTGGGACTGATATCAGGAGGTTCTTCTTCATGCAGACAGTGATCAACACTTAGAACGGACTCTGGGCAGAGTGGTGGAGGCAAAAATTAAGAAATAGCAATGGGGGAAGTGCTGGGTTGTTCCGGATGGATGAGTTTAGATGGGCCAAATGGCCTCCCTCCTCTGTCACGATCTTGTGAACATGAATGGGTTGGAAATTTACATTAAACAGCAACAAACAAAAATTAACTTGCACATACAGCATCTAATCGCATCACTCAGAAACATCCCAAAGCACTTCAAATACTGCAAATTGCTCTGAAATCACTGCAGCCAAACACAGCAGCTATATTGCACACAGCAAGATCCCACAAACAGCAATGGGACAAATGACCAGTTAATCTGTTTTGGATGGTGTTGGTTGAGAGAGAGCTGTGCTCTGAGTGGGTGCGTTACTGTTCCACTAACATTAAAGCCGACTCTGCTACAAATGGGATAGTTGAGGCAGCTCTCAAATATAAATAGCACAGAACTTTCATAGCTTATCCTGTCAGCTCTGTAATGTGACTGCCTGCCAGTTCCTACTCCTATTGTCCACACACATCTTATCTGCAGCAACCACTGCCTGTCACACTGAATGTCAGCGAAAATTTTCACATCAAAAGAGATTTTAATCTGTACAGTCAACATGATATAAAATCAATGGCACAGATTTAACCTCTGACACTAGGTTTTCAGTGTTTATTGACTCATTGTGCCATTGACTGAATTGCCATCACACTCTCCAATGTTCACACTGCTACTGATTCCCAACAGTAACAAACAAAACCCACTCAGGCGGCTAGAGATATGGAGCAGAGTCCAAAGTCTTCACTTTTCACCCTGGATTTTATTCTCAAACATGGTTCAGACGCCCTGCAGATGGAAAGCAAATGGAGGAAAGAGGGACATGTTCGTTTTGACAGAGGTCCACTGGGTAATTCTTTAAAATAAATCTTCAGATGTAGTCCTGACCATCCAGACAGATCCACACTCACACCATCGGAGAGCAGTCGGTGAAATCACCCTCCATCCAGACAGATCCACACTCACACCATCGGAGAGCAGTCGGTGAAATCACCCTCCATCCAGACAGATCCACACTCACACCATCGGAGAGCAGTCGGTGAAATCACCCTCCATCCAGACAGATCCACACTCACACCATCGGAGAGCAGTCGGTGAAATCACCCTCCATCCAGACAGATCCACACTCACACCATCGGAGAGCAGTCGGTGAAATCACCCTCCATCCAGACAGATCCACACTCACACCATCGGAGAGCAGTCGGTGAAATCACCCTCCATCCAGACAGATCCACACTCACACCATCGGAGAGCAGTCGGTGAAATCACCCTCCATCCAGACAGATCCACACTCACACCATCTGAGAGCAGTCGGTGAAATCACCCTCCATCCAGACAGATCCACACTCACACCATCGGAGAGCAGTCGGTGAAATCACCCTCCATCCAGACAGATCCACACTCACACCATCGGAGAGCAGTCGGTGAAATCACCCTCCATCCAGACAGATCCACACTCACACCATCGGAGAGCAGTCGGTGAAATCACCCTCCATCCAGACAGATCCACACTCACACCATCGGAGAGCAGTCGGTGAAATCACCCTCCATCCAGACAGATCCACACTCACACCATCGGAGAGCAGTCGGTGAAATCACCCACCATCCAGACAGATCCACACTCACACCATCGGAGAGCAGTCGGTGAAATCACCCTCCATCCAGACAGATCCACACTCACACCATCGGAGAGCAGTCGGTGAAATCACCCACCATCCAGACAGATCCACACTCACACCATCGGAGAGCAGTCGGTGAAATCACCCTCCATCCAGACAGATCCACACTCACACCATCGGAGAGCAGTCGGTGAAATCACCCTCCATCCAGACAGATCCACACTCACACCATCGGAGAGCAGTCGGTGAAATCACCCTCCATCCAGACAGATCCACACTCACACCATCGGAGAGCAGTCGGTGAAATCACCCACCATCCAGACAGATCCACACTCACACCATCGGAGAGCAGTCGGTGAAATCACCCTCCATCCAGACAGATCCACACTCACACCATCGGAGAGCAGTCGGTGAAATCACCCTCCATCCAGACAGATCCACACTCACACCATCGGAGAGCAGTCGGTGAAATCACCCTCCATCCAGACAGATCCACACTCACACCATCGGAGAGCAGTCGGTGAAATCACCCTCCATCCAGACAGATCCACACTCACACCATCTGGGAGCAGTCGGTGAAATCACCCTCCATCCAGACAGATCCACACTCACACCATCGGAGAGCAGTCGGTGAAATCACCCTCCATCCAGACAGATCCACACTCACACCATCGGAGAGCAGTCGGTGAAATCACCCTCCATCCAGACAGATCCACACTCACACCATCGGAGAGCAGTCGGTGAAATCACCCTCCATCCAGACAGATCCACACTCACACCATCGGAGAGCAGTCGGTGAAATCACCCACCTACTTTGAGCAGTTTGGTCCAGATGAGTAGAAGAGCAGACATGGTAAATCAGGAAAAAATGGACAGGTGACACCAAACTTGGGTTTAAAACTGGGTAAATTATAGGAAGCCTGGTGGGGGAGGGATACCACAGTATTAACAGATCAGGAAACGAGGAGTGATAAATCTTGATTCAGCACAGTGAGTATACAGGGAGCATGAAGCGTAGGGAGGACGGGAATAGTTTTATGTCCCATTCAGGAGTGCAAGAGAGCTGTTTGAAAAACATCCCAAGCTACAGAAGTAATAAAGACTAGAACAGACTCAGGCTTTGTAGAAAGTTAACAATGACTCCATGCACAGTCCATGGCGATCATTGGACACAGGAGGCCTGGAGCAACAGGTGAAGGGTGGGCTGGAAGGGTCGGAAGGCCCCTCTCCTCTGTATATGAGATCTTTGTGAAACGTCCAAGACACAAATGACCAGCAATGAGGGTAGGAGCAAGTTCTTACCGTCCATCTCACCTCCAAAAGACCATAGGAATAATTCACTTTACTCTATGAAAATGAGAGATCCTGCAATCCGAGCTGGATTTGGGTAGATACACGAACTGATTCAGACATGGCTTTAGCAAGACAGAGCCTTGCAAGCTGTTGCTCAAATGAGATCTGACACCGACCAGTACACAGAAGCCAATCGCGCCCAATGATTTGTCGTCTTCAATTTCTGCTTCCAGTTCCCTTCAATCTTCTCGTATCACAAGGGACATCTGAGAGGAGGTCCCAATGGGAATAGCCATAGAACCCGAAGAAGATTTACTGTGTTTATGCTTCTACAACCGGCGTTGCAAACATTTACCTGACCATCAGCAAAGAGACGGCCTCACTGCATGGAAACCAGTGCTCAGGTCCTTTACCTACACTTAATCTCAATGTTTCTAATTGGAATTTGAGCAATGTGTTGTCACAGAGGTGCGTCAGGCAGAGATCAGAGTCCAACCCAGTCCAATCCGACTCTTCCCCTCACTCCCCGTACCCGTTAATATCCTACACAGTCTAATCCCACTCTCCCCCTCACTCCCCGTACCCTTTAATATCCCACCCTGTCTAATCCCACTCTCCCCCTCACTCCCCGTACCCTTTAATATCCCACCCAGTCTAATCCCACTCTCCCCTCACTCCCCGTACCCTTTAATATCCCACCCAGTCTAATCCCACTCTCCCCTCACTCCCCGTACCTTTTAATAGCCCACCCAGTCTAATCCCACTCTCCCCCTCACTCCCCGTACCCTTTAATATCCCACCCAGTCTAATCCCACTCTCCCCTCACTCCCCGTACCTTTTAATAGCCCACCCAGTCTAATCCCACTCTCCCCCTCACTCCCCGTACCCTTTAATATCCCACCCACTCTAATTCCACTCTCCCCCCTCACTCCCCGTACCCTTTAATATCCCACCCAGTCTAATCCCACTCTTCCCCTCACTCCCCGTACCCTTTAATATCCCACCCAGTCTAATCCCACTCTCCCCCTCACTCCCCGTACCCTTTAATATCCCACCCAGTCTAATCCCACTCTCCTGCTCACTCCCCGTACCCTTTAATATCCCACCCAGTCTAAATTCACTCTCCCCCTCACTCCCCGTACCCTTTAATATCCCACCCAGTCTAATCCCACTCTCCCCCTCACTCCCCGTACCCTTTAATATCCCACCCAGTCTAATCCCACTCTCCCCCTCACTCCCCGTACCCTTTAATATCCCACCCAGTCTAATCCCACTCTCCCCCTCACTCCCCGTACCCTTTAATATCCCACCCAGTCTAATCCCACTCTCCCCCTCACTCCCCGTACCCTTTAATATCCCACCCAGTCTAATCCCACTCTCCCCCTCACTCCCCGTACCCTTTAATATCCCACCCAGTCTAATCCCACTCTCCCCCCTCACTCCCCGTACCCTTTAATATCCCACCCAGTCTAATCCCACTCTCCCCCTCACTCCCCGTACCCTTTAATATCCCACCCAGTCTAATCCCACTCTCCCCCTCACTCCCCATACCCTTTAATATCCCACCCAGTCTAAGCCCACTCTCCCCCTCACTCCCCATACCCTTTAATATCCCACCCAGTCCAATCCCACTCTCCCGCTCACTCACCATACCATTTAATATCCCACCCAGTCTAATCCCGATCTCCCCTCACTCCCCGTACCCTTTAATATCCCACCCAGTCTAATCCCACTCTCCCCCTCAATCCCCGTACCCTTTAATATCCCACCCAGTCTCATCCCACTCTCCCCCTCACTCCCCGTACCCTTTAATATCCCACCCAGTCTAATCCCACTCTCCCCCTCACTCCCCATACCATTTAATATCCCACCCAGTCTAATCCCACTCTCCCCCTCACTCCCCGTACCCTTTAATATCCCACCCAGTCTAATCCCACTATCCCCCTCACTCCCCATACCATTTAATATCCCACCCAGTCTAATCCCGCTCTCCCCTCACTCCCCGTACCCTTTAATATCCTACCCAGTCTATTCCCACTCTCCCCCTCACTCCCCGTACCCTTTAATATCCCACCCAGTCTAATCCCACTATCCCCCTCACTACCCATACCCTTTAATATCCCACGCAGTCTAATCCCACTCTCCCCCTCACTCCCCGTACCCATTTATATCCCACCCACTCTAATTCCACTCTCCCCCCTCACTCCCCGTACCCTTTAATATCCCACCCAGTCTCATCCCACTCTCCCCCTCACTCCCCATACCCTTTAATATCCCACCCAGTCTAATCCCGATCTCCCCTCACTCCCCGTACCATTTAATATCCCACCCAGTCTAATCCCACTCTCCCCCTCAATCCCCGTACCCTTTAATATCCCACCCAGTCTAATCCCACTCTCCCCCTCAATCCCCGTACCCTTTAATATCCCACCCAGTCTCATCCCACTCTCCCCCTCACTCCCCGTACCCTTTAATATCCCACCCAGTCTAATCCCGATCTCCCCTCACTCCCCGTACCCTTTAATATCCCACCCAGTCTAATCCCACTCTCCCCCTCAATCCCCGTACCCTTTAATATCCCACCCAGTCTCATCCCACTCTCCCCCTCACTCCCCGTACCCTTTAATCTCCCACCCAGTCTAATCCCACTCTCCCCCTCACTCCCCGTACCCTTTAATATCCCACCCAGTCTAATCCCACTCTCCCCCTCACTCCCCATACCCTTTAATATCCCACCCAGTCTAATCCCACTCTCCCCCTCACTCCCCGTACCCTTTAATATCCCACCCAGTCTAATCCCACTATCCCCCTCACTCCCCATACCATTTAATATCCCACCCAGTCTAATCCCGCTCTCCCCTCACTCCCCGTACCCTTTAATATCCTACCCAGTCTATTCCCACTCTCCCCCTCACTCCCCGTACCCTTTAATATCCCACCCAGTCTAATCCCACTCTCCCCCTCACTCCCCGTACCCTTTAATATCCCACCCAGTCTAATCCCACTCTCCCCCTCACTCCCCGTACCCTTTAATATCCCACCCAGTCTAATCCCACTCTCCCCCTCACTCCTCGTACCCTTTAATATCCCACCCAGTCTAATCCCACTCTCCCCCTCACTCCCCGTACCCTTTAATATCCCACCCAGTCTAATCCCACTCTCCCCCTCACTCCCCGTACCCTTTAATATCCCACCCAGTCAAATCCCACTCTCCCCTCACTCCCCGTACCCTTTAATATCCCACCCAGTCCAATCCCACTCTTCCCCTCACTCCCCGTACCCTTTAATATCCCACCCAGTCTAATCCCACTCTCCCCCTCACTCCCCATACCCTTTAATATCCCACCCAGTCTAATCCCACTCTCCTGCTCACTCCCCATACCCTTTAATATCCCACCCAATCTAAACTCACTCTCCCCCTCACTCCCCGTACCCTTTAATATCCCACCCAGTCTAATCCCACTCTCCCCCTCACTCCCCGTACACTTTAATATCCCACCCAGTCTAATCCCGATCTCCCCTCACTCCCCGTACCCTTTAATATCCTACCCAGTCTAATCCCACTCTCCCCCTCACTCCCCGTACCCATTAATATCCCACCCACTCTAATTCCACTCTCCCCCCTCACTCCCCGTACCCTTTAATATCCCACCCAGTCTCATCCCACTCTCCCCCTCACTCCCCGTACCCGTTAATATCCCACCCAGTCTAATCCCACTCTCCCCCTCACTCCCCGTACCCTTTAATATCCCACCCAGTCTAATCCCACTCTCCCCCTCACTCCCGGTACCCTTTAATATCCCACCCAGTCTAATCCCACTCTCCCCCTCACTCCCCATACCCATTAATATCCCACCCAGTCAAATCCCACTCTCCCCTCACTCCCCGTACCCTTTAATATCCTACCCAGTCTAATCCCACTCTCCCCCTCACTCCCCGTACCCTTTAATATCCCACCCTGTCTAATCCCACTCTCCCCCTCACTCCCCGTACCCTTGAATATCCCACCCAGTCCAATCCCACTCTCCCGCTCACTCACCATACCATTCAATATCCCACCCAGTCTAATCCCACTCTCCCCTCACTCCCCGTACCCTTTAATATCCTACCCAGTCTAATCCCACTCTCCCCCTCACTCCCCGTACCCTTTAATATCCCACCCAGTCTAATCCCGATCTCCCCTCACTCCCCATACCCTTTAATATCCCACGCAGTCTAATCCCACTCTCCCCCTCACTCCCCGTACCCTTTAATATCCCACCCAGTCTAATCCCACTCTCCCCCTCACTCCCCGTACCCATTTATATCCCACCCACTCTAATTCCACTCTCCCCCCTCACTCCCCGTACCCTTTAATATCCCACCCAGTCTCATCCCACTCTTCCCCGTCACTCCCCGTACCCTTTAATATCCCACCCAGTCTAATCCCACTCTCCCCCTCACTCCCGGTACCCTTTAATATCCCACCCAGTCTAATCCCACTCTCCCCCTCACTCCCCATACCCTTTAATATCCCACCCAGTCTAATCCCACTCTCCGCCTCACTCCCCGTACCCTTTAAAATCCCACCCTGTCTAATCCCACTCTCCTCCTCCCTCCCCGTACCCTTTAATATCCCACCCAGTCTAAACTCACTCTCCCCCTCACTCCCCGTACCCTTTAATATCCCACCCAGTCGAATCCCACTCTCTCCCTCACTCCCCATACCCTTTAATATCCCACCCAGTCTAATCCCACTCTCCCCCTCACTCCTCGTACCCTTTAATATCCCACCCAGTCTCGTCCCACTCTCCTGCTCACTCCCCGTCCCTTTAATATCCCACCCAGTCTTATCCCACTCTCCCCCTCACTCCCCGTACCCTTTAATATCCCACCCAGTCTAATCCCACTCTCCCCTCACTCCCCGTACCCTTTAATATCCTACCCAGTCTAATCCCACTCTCCCCCTCACTCCCCGTACCCTTTAATATCCCACCCAGTCTAATCCCACTCTCCCCTCACTCCCCATACCCTTTAATATCCCACCCTGTCTAATCCCACTCTCCCGCTCAATCACCGTATCTTTTAATATTCTACCCAATCTAATCCCACTCTCCCGCTCAGTCACCAAATCTTTTAATATTCTACCCAGTCTAATCTCACTCTCTCGCTCACTCCCCGTACCCTTTAACATCCCATCCAGGGAGGCTAAATGTCGAAGTGAATTCCACAGCGTCACAACTCTCTCTGTGTGAAGACGTTTCTCCTACCCTCTGTTCTAAATCTCTTATATTTAATCTTGTAACTCTGGCCCTTCATTCGAGACCCTCCATCACTGGAAACAGTCTCCTTTATCTACCCTGTCACATGGCCCCGTAATCTGCGTTCTTCTAACGAGAAACGCCCCAATATTCGATATTGTAGTTAGCAGTTAAACTTCACAATCACACTGCAGACCTACCACGAGCAATGCCACAGGAGGTTCATATATTATCTTCAAAAATTTAAACTGAGCTAGGAACAGCATCGAATGAAATTTATGCACCAGCTGCCCTCTGCAGATTGATTTTCAAATTTATAAAACAGAAACTCTGATAATGTACAGGTGTCAGCTTGGCTCGGTTGATAGGACTTTTGTTTCTGAGTCAGAAGCCCCATTCCAAAACTTGAATTTATAATCCAGGGTAACAATACAATACAGTACTGAGAGAGCGTGGAAATTTCGGAGGTACTGTCGTTTGGATGAAACATCTGAAAACTCAGATGCGTGTGAAAGACCCCGCAACATTATTTGAAGATCCGGCAGTTCTCCTGGTGCCCCGGCTAATGCTGCTCGACACAGATTAGCTGGTCAATCATCTCCTTGCTGTTTGTGGGATTGTGCAGTGCAAAATGACTGCTCCACTGCCTGAATAATCGGCACAACAATCAGAGTAATTGACAGTATATGAAGCTCTTTGAGAAGTTGCTGACAGATGTGAGAAAGAGCTGGATAAACACCGGAGATGGGACGTGATGTGAGAGGGAGCTGGATAAACACCGGAGATGGGACGTGATGTGAGAGGGAGCTGGATAAACACCGGAGATGTGACAGGATGTGAGAGGGAGCTGGATAAACACCGGAGATGTGACAGGATGTGAGAGGGAGCTGGATAAACACCGGAGATGTGACAGGATGTGAGAGGGAGCTGGATAAACACCGGAGATGTGACAGGATGTGAGAGGGAGCTGGATAAACACCGGAGATGTGACAGGATGTGAGAGGGAGCTGGATAAACACCGGAGATGTGACAGGATGTGAGAGGGAGCTGGATAAACACCGGAGATGTGATGTGATGTGAGGGGGAACTGGATAAACACCGGAGATGGGATGTGATGTGAGAGGGAGCTGGATAAACACCGGAGATGTGACAGGATGTGAGAAGGAGCTGGATAAACACCGGAGATGTGACAGGATGTGAGAGGGAGCTGGATAAACACCGGAGATGGGACGTGATGTGAGAGGCAGCTGGATAAACACCGGAGATGTGACAGGATGTGAGAGGGAGCTGGATAAACACCTGAGATGTGACAGGATGTGAGAAGGAGCTGGATAAACACCGGAGATGTGACAGGATGTGAAAGGGAGCTGGATAAACACCGGAGATGTGACAGGATGTGAGAGGGAACTGGATAAACACCGGAGATGTGACAGGATGTGAGAAGGAGCTGGATAAACACCGGAGATGTGACAGGATGTGAAAGGGAGCTGGATAAACACCGGAGATGTGACAGGATGTGAGAAGGAGCTGGATAAACACCGGAGATGGGACGTGATGTGAGAGGGAACTGGATAAACACCGGAGATGTGATGGGATGTGAGAGGGAGCTGGATAAACACCGGAGATGTGACGGGATGTGAGAGGGAACTGGATAAACACCGGAGATGTGACAGGATGTGAGAGGGAACTGGATAAACACCGGAGATGTGATGGGATGTGAGAGGGAGCTGGATAAACACCGGAGATGTGATGGGATGTGAGAGGGAGCTGGATAAACACCGGAGATGTGACAGGATGTGAGAGGGAGCTGGATAAACACCGGAGATGTGACGGGATGTGAGAGGGAACTGGATAAACACCGGAGATGTGACAGGATGTGAGAGGGAACTGGATAAACACCGGAGATGTGACAGGATGTGAGAGGGAACTGGATAAACACCGGAGATGTGACGGGATGTGAGAGGGAACTGGATAAACACCGGAGATGTGACAGGATGTGAGAGGGAACTGGATAAACACCTCTTTTCTGCATATCTGACATCAAGTTGTGAATGAGGCGGAACTTGCTCCAACTGAACGGCAGGAGAACAGACTCCATCTTATTCAGCTCCTGCCGAAATCACGGATGTTCCTATGTCCCGTACTCTCGCCTCCAACTCCATTCCCCACCGAGGCTGCTAACTCGGGATGAATACGATTGGACACAGCTTTAATGTCCTGTCAAACCCTGATGTTCAAACCTCAAAACTACTCCATCTCCACCCACCTCATCCCGACTGAAACCCTGAACCATGATTTAGTTCCCTCAAGACTGGACTTCTCCACTTCCCTCCCCTGCCTCCCGAACTTCACCCCACACTATTCCAACCAGTCTAAACCTCTTGCATCTGTCCCACACCAACACCAACACCCACCGGTGATAGTTTAACACCGGCACTAACCCATTCATTTTAAACAGTTAATGCTGCCGTTATTGTAACCTGCTCAACTCCAGCAGTGTTAGGGGACAGTGAACAAACTGCCAGTGCAGGTAAAACACACAGAGTAAATCTTTGATGGGCATCGAGTGGTAAATGCTTGCATGCTTGGGCTGGCAATGGGCTGGCCACAGGAAGGGTTAATTAGATTGCCATACAAGAATCCAAATATGCTAGAAAGATGAGGCATTAACCGTTAGGAAAAATCTTCCTAGTCACATCTCTCTGATGGATCACCCACTCCCCTCCTACACAAACTATATTTGTTCTAAAGGTTAATTGTTTGTGAGCTCTGATTTGAAAACAGAGTCTCCTGTGCACCATTCTCATCTCCTTCCCTTCCTCCATCCTAATTAACCTTTCTGGGTATTCATGTCTGAATCTGTCCCCCTCCAACTTCAGCAAAGTCCGGTGGGACCAGGACTGAGCTGCCGAGACATGAAGCGTACAGGCCGCTCGCTCCGCTAAACACATTCGGCACAAGCTGATAATTACCTCCAACGCTCTTGCAAGCAACTGCAAGACCTATTGCAACAGTGACTGTGACTGGAACAGGGCAGGTGCCAACTACAGCTCCACTTATACACCATGGCAACATTCTCCCAACAGGACATTGGACCACACCTCCTCAGTGTGCGGTGTGTTACTGCCCACTCGCACACACCCCTAATGCACCTCACAGTGGTACAATCCACTCGCACACACCCCTAATGCACCTCACTGTGGTACAATCCACTCGCACACACCCCTAATGCACCTCACAGTGGTACAATCCGCTCGCACACACCCCTAATGCACCTCACTGTGGTACAATCCGCTCGCACACACCCCTAATGCACCTCACTGTGGTACAATCCGCTCGCGCACACCCCTAATGCACCTCACTGTGGTACAATCCCCTCGCGCACACCCCTAATGCACCTCACAGTGGTACAATCCACTCGCACACCCCCCTAATGCACCTCACTGTGGTACAATCCGCTCGCACACCCCCCTAATGCACCTCACTGTGGTACAATCCACTCGCACACCCCCCTAATGCACCTCACTGTGGTACAATCCACTCGCACACCCCCCTAATGCACCTCACTGTGGTACAATCCACTCGCACACCCCCCTAATGCACCTCACTGTGGTACAATCCACTCGCACACCCCCCTAATGCACCTCACAGTGGTACAATCCACTCGCACACACCCCTAATGCACCTCACTGTGGTACAATCCACTCGCACACACCCCTAATGCACCTCACAGTGGTACAATCCACTCGCACACACCCCTAATGCACCTCACTGTGGTACAATCCACTCGCACACACCCCTAATGCACCTCACTGTGGTACAATCCACTCGCACACACCACTAATGCACCTCACAGTGGTACAATCCACTCGCACACACCCCTAATGCACCTCACTGTGGTACAATCCACTCGCACACACCACTAATGCACCTCACTGTGGTACAATCCACTCGCACACACCCCTAATGCACCTCACAGTGGTACAATCCACTCGCACACACCCCTAATGCACCTCACTGTGGTACAATCCACTCGCACACACCCCTAATGCACCTCACTGTGGTACAATCCACTCGCACACACCCCTAATGCACCTCACAGTGGTACAATCCACTCGCACACACCCCTAATGCACCTCACTGTGGTACAATCCACTCGCACACACCCCTAATGCACCTCACTGTGGTACAATCCACTCGCACACACCCCTAATGCACCTCACTGTGGTACAATCCACTCGCACACACCCCTAATGCACCTCACTGTGGTACAATCCACTCGCACACACCCCTAATGCACCTCACTGTGGTACAATCCACTCGCACACACCCCTAATGCACCTCACAGTGGTACAATCCACTCGCACACACCCCTAATGCACCTCACTGTGGTACAATCCACTCGCACACACCCCTAATGCACCTCACTGTGGTACAATCCACTCGCACACACCCCTAATGCACCTCACTGTGGTACAATCCACTCGCACACACCCCTAATGCACCTCACTGTGGTATTGTTTGGATCTCTGTGAATAGAGGCTTGGAAGCAACTGAAGACCAGGCTCCAGTATTCCATCCTTCACCACCGGGCGATCCAGTTTTTAACACCAGTGCCTCCCAACACACGTTCATTCACTGACCATCTCGTTACCAAATCCGTTTGCTGCAAGTGTAAAACACGACTGTTCTGAAGCCAGTTTATACATCACAACAACTGAAGCACCAAGTGGCACATCACTGAATTTCAAACCACGAGTCCCCAGGAGCGCTCTGGAGAAAACATCATTAATTGATGGTACATTAATAACCACTTGGATCTAACCCAGTGATCCCGGAACTAATTCATACATTTCATTTTACTGATAGAAAAATGACGTAAAAACATGAGAACCAAAAAAAGCCAACTTTAAAAATAACCAAACATCGAAGTAAGATCTAACAGGCTGTCACATGGATTCTCCGAAAATCCAGCACACTGCTGTAGGCTGGTACATCCGTCACATCAGTACCTTCAACATGGGTAGGGTATTCACGGGTTAGGGCTCGGGTTCTGGGGTCTGCTCTGTTGATGATGTATAATTGACTGAAAACCTCAATAAACAACAATGCCTCCTCCCCCTGATAAAGACACCAGGCCCACTCCCCTGACCGGGGACAACAGGTCACCTCCCCACCCTGATAAAGACACCAGGCCCACTCCCCTGACCGGGGACAACAGGTCACCTCCCCACCCTGATAAAGACACCAGGCCCACTCCCCTGACCGGGGACAGCAGGTCACCTCCCCACCCTGATAAAGACACCAGGCCCACTCCCCTGACCGGGGACAGCAGGTCACCTCCCCACCCTGATAAAGACACCAGGCCCACTCCCCTGACCGGGGACAGCAGGTCACCTCCCCACCCTGATAAAGACACCAGGCCCACTCCCCTGACCGGGGACAACAGGTCACCTCCCCACCCTGATAAAGACACCAGGCCCACTCCCCTGACCGGGGACAGCAGGTCACCTCCCCACCCTGATAAAGACACCAGGCCCACTCCCCTGACCGGGGACAGCAGGTCACCTCCTGACCCTGAGGTGTCCCTGGTTGGGTTTCCCGGTGAAGCCAACAGTGGCATCATGTGACAGCATATCTCACTGTCGTGACTTCCACTGAAATTGAATGGGAGGGGCATCCAGTTTTGCGAGCTGAACAATCTGACATCGACAATCTGAACACAAGGACTTTTAGGAGATCACAACAGGGAGATCCCATCCAGAAGGTAAACAGCTCCCAACCAGAACTGTATTACATTGGGAGTCTGGCAGCAGAACGGCCTGTAGTGGAAGAGGAGCAGAAGAGCTGCCCCAAGTACTCTGTTCCACACAGTCTCATTATTCACTGCGTTAGATGGTGAACTATGCCAAATCACACCAGTCAGTACACATCAGCCGCACGACAATCCACTTTGCACACCAAAGAATCCTCACGCCTGCCCTCCTCCCCCAATCACTAATGTCCCTACCTCAATGATCACCTATGAATTACACAGAATATACAGCACAGAACAGGCCATTGGGCCCAAAGGGTCCATGCCGGTGTTTATGTTCCACACGAGCCTCCTCCCTCCCCTCTTTATCTCACCCTATCAGGATCCCCTTCGATTGATCTGACTTATGCGCCTGATTTTCAAACAGGGACAATCCCCATTTTCATTTCATTCCAACCGAAGATTCACCAGATCCTCATCCGGCACTTGACCCATCGCTGATCTTCTACCTGCGTCCTCAGCAACTAAGCACACGCTCCAACCCGCACTGGCCTTAAACCGGCACCAAACTCACACCAGCACCGACACCAGTGCCGATCCAAAGCTCACCACAGTCACCAAGGGGAAGTGCACCCCAGGCCATGGAGTGCGCAGCCAGCACAGGGGAAAGACATTGCCACTTACCCTGACTGCCAGCTAGCTGCAGGTTACTCCTGTCCTTGGTGAGGCCGTTGGTCTTGGGACTAGCGCTCGGAGCGTTCCCGGCTGTCGCCCGCGGTGGCCTCTTCCCCGGGACCTTCACCGTTGTCCGCAGCAGGTCAATTTCCTTGCCGTGCACGTTCTGCATGTAATCCTAACGGGCAGCAGAGAAAGAGCATTAGCAGCTGCTACTGTCCCTGAGGACACAGTATAAACATTCAGGCACATAGCTGAGCAATGACGCTGGCACCGGGTAACAGCACTTTAAGATAAAAAGTAACACGAAGTAAGTCAGGCTTGTTTTCACTGAAAAAGAGGGAACTTTGAGACGACGAATTGAAGTTTCCAAGACTATGGAGAGAATCAACAGAACTGATCCGGACAAATTGTTCCCTCTGGTCAACGCTCGAATCCCAGGGACACGAGTTAAAAGTGAGGAAGTTGGGAGTAAGAAGGGAATTCAGGGGGACTTCACCCAAACAGCAATCAAGTTATGAAATAGGTTATCACAGAAGCGACAGTATAAATGGGATCAAGGGACAATTACACACATTTCCAGAGAGAAGGAACTGCAGGATATAGTGAGAAAGCGAGTAGGTGGGGTTGAGTGATACGGTGGGAAGATGGGTAGGTGGGATTGGGAGATACGGCGAGGAGGTGGGTCGGTGGGATTGAGGGATATCATAGAATCAAAGAGTTGTTACAGCACGGAAGGAGGCCATTTGGCCCGTCAAGCCCATGCCGGCTCTCTGCAAGAGCAATCCACTTAGTCCCACTCCCCCGCTCTTTCCCCATTGCCCTGCAAGTTTTTTTCCCTTCAACTACTTATCCAGTTCCCTTTTGAAGGCCATGATTGAATCTGCCTCCACCATCCCCTCGGGCAGTGCATTCCAGATCATAACCACTCACTGTGTAAAAAGGTTTTTCCTCATGTCGCCTTTGGTTCTTTTGCCAATCACCTTAAATCTATGTACAATGGTTCTTGACCCCTTCGCCAATGGGAACAGTTTCTCTCTAGGTAGTAAGGGATTTCAACTACCCTGATATTAATTGGGATACAAACTGTGAATGGTATAGAGGATGCAGAATTCTTAAATTGTATACTGACAATTTTTTTAGCCAGTATATAGCAAGCCCAACGAAGTGGGGGGGGGGGGCAGTTCTGGATTTAGTTCTAGGAAATGAAGAGGGGCAGGTGGAAGGAGTATTAGTGGGAAAGTATTTTGGTGTTAGTGATCATAATTCAGTTAGTTTTAGCACAGTTATGGAAAAGGACAAAGACAGAGCAGGAGTTAAGTTAAGGTTTTCAAATAGGGAAAGGCCAATTTTAATAAACTGAGAAGTGATTGAGCAGAAGTAAACTGGAAACAGCTACTTGAAGGTAAATCAGTGTCAGAGCAGTGGGAGACATTCGAAGGGGTGATTCAAGGGGTTCAGAGTAAACATGGTCCCACAAAGAAAACGGGAGGGGCTGCCAAATCTAAAGACCCCTGGATGACAAGGAGCATTCAGGATAAGATAAGGCAAGAAAAGAAAGCCAATGATAGACACCGGGAACTGAATACTATGGAAAGCTTAGAGGAGTATACAAAGTGCAGGGTGAAGTTAAAAAGGAAATTAGGAATGCAAAGAGAGGGCATGAAAAAATATTAGCAAGTAAAATCGAAGAAAACCCAAAGATGTTTTATAAATACATTAAGAGCAAGAGGATAACTAAGGAAAGAGAAGGGCCTATTAGAGACCAAAAAGGTAACGTGTGTGTGGAGGTGGAAGATGTTGTTATGGTTCTTAATGAATACTTTGCGTCTGTCTTCACAAAGGAGACGGATGATGCAGAGATTGTAGTTAAGGAGGAGGACTGTGAAATATTGGATGAGATAAACACAGTGAGAGGAAGTATTAAGGGGATTAGCATCTTTGACACTGGATAAATCACCAGGCCCGGATGAAATGTATCCCAGGCTGATAAAAGAAGCCAGGGAGGAAATAGCAGAGGCTTTAACAATCATTTTCCAAACTTCACTGGATACAGGCGTAGTGCCGGAGGATTGGAGGACTGCTAACGTTGTACCGTTGTTTAAAAAGGGAGTGAGGGACAGACCGAGTAATTGCAGGCCAGTCAGTCTAACCTCGGTGGTGGGCAAATTATTGGAATCAATTCTGAGGGATAGGATAAACTGTCACTTAGAAAGGCACGGAGTAATCAAGGACAGTCAGCACGGATTTGTTAAGGGGAGGTCATGTCAGACGAACTTGATTGAATTTTTCGAGGAGGTGACAAGGACAATCGATGAGGGTAGCACAATTGATATAGTCTACATGGATTTTAGCAAAGCTTTTCACATGGTCCCACATGGCAGATTGGTCAAAAAAGTAAAAGCCCATGGGATCCAAGGGAATGTGGCAAATTGGATCCAAAATTGGCTCAGTGGCAGGAAGCAAAGGGTAATGGTCGACGGGTGTTTTTGTGACTGGTATCAATGGACTGGTCAGATGGGCAAAAAAGTGGCAAATGGAGTTCAATCCAGAGAAGTGTGAGGTAATGCATTTGGGGAAAGCAAACAAGGCAAGGGAATACACAATAAATGGGAGGATACTGAGAGGTGTAGAGGAAGTGAGGGACCTTGGAGTGCATGTCCACAGATCCCTGAAGGTAGCAGGACAGGTAGATAAGGTGGTTAAGAAGGCATATGGAATACTTTCCTCTATTAGCCGATGCACAGAATATAAGAGCAGGGAGGTTATGCTGGAACTGTATAAAACACTAGTTAGGTCACAGCTTGAGTACTGTGTACAGTTCTGGTCACCACATTACAGGAAGGATGTAATTGCACCAGAGAGGGTACAGAGGAGATTTATGAGGATGTTGCCAGGATGATGACAGATTGGATAGGCTGGGGTTGTTTTCCTTGAAACAAAGGAGGCTGAGGGGAGATTTGATTGAGGTGTATAAAATTATGAGGAGTCTAGATAGAGTGGATAGGAAAGACCTATTTCCCTTAGTGGAGGGGTCAATAACCAGGGGGCATGGATTTAAAGTGATTGGTGGAAGGATTAGAGGGGAAATGAGGAAAATCTTTTTCACCCAGAGGGCGGTGGGGTCTGGAACTCACTGCCTGAGAGGGTGGGAAAGGCAGAAACCCTCAACTCATTTTTAAAAATCCCTGGATGTGCACATGAAGAGCCGTGACCTGCAGGGCTACGGACCAAATGCGGGAAAGTGGGATTAGGCTGGGTGGCTCGTTTCTCAGCCGGCACGGACACGATGGGCCGAATGGCCTCCTTCTGTGCCGTAAATTTTCTATGATTTTATGAAAACCGAGAGCAAGCCTGCCCCTTTAAAACACAATTAACACTCGGGAGCGGAGTGCAAATTAAAAGGAAAAATTCAGAATCAGCAGATTGTAGCGACTGTCCATCGGAATTAGGCGCCAACATACTCCCTTTATTACATGCCATAAAGCACTAATTTCTTCACAAGCCACCTCGCTAATTACACAGCCAGCGCACTCATTTTATTTTATTACTCGAATTAACAGGAAGTTCAAACCGTGTAAAGCTATTAAGATGTGTGATTAAGCCACATTCAATTAGTTTCTACAAACAATTTAATTGATGTTGCAGATAGGAATTAACAGAAGGTGAACGTGTGAATTACTCGGCTGTCGGAGAACGATTCAGCCCCCATCGGCCCCGCGTGAACAATCTCAGGGAAAACACAATCTCTTATTTCAAGCTACTTATAATTAGAATACGCAGCAATCTCACGTTTCAGGGACACTCACCTCCTCTTTATTTTGTTAGGGAGGCAATAATAGCGAAAAAAAAATTGCAATACCATGGGTTAGTGAGAAAGAGAATGATAACATGAGACTGAGAGGCATCTCACTCTCTAACCAGTATTCAGTTGTGAATACTGGTGAGGGAGAGGGTTCCTCTGGGGAGTGCAGCCAGAGCCAAGTCCACAGCACCACGGGTGGCTCAGCTGTACAGAGGGGGAGGAGAAAGGTCAGGAGAGCAATACTGATAGGGGATTCTATCGTTAGGGGAACCGACAGGCATTTCTACGGCCACAGACGTGATTCCAGGATGGCTTGTTACCTCCCTGGTGCCAGGATCAAGGAAATCACTGAGCGGCTGCAGAACATTTGGGGTGGGAGGGTGAACAGCCAGAGGTACCAACGTCATATGTAGAAAGAGGGATGAGGTCATGCAGGCAGATTTTAAGGAGTTAGGAAAGAGATTAAGAAGCAGGACCTCAAAGGGAGTAACCTCCAGATTACTGCTGGTGCCACGTGCAAGTGAGTATAGAAATAGGAGGATAGGGCAGATGAATGCATGGCTGGAGAGATGGTGCAGGAGGGAGGGCTGTAGATTCCTGGGCCATTGGGACCAGTTCTGGGGAAGGTGGGACCTGTACAGGACGGACGGGTTGCATCTCAACGGAGCATCTCGCGGGGAGGTTCGCTAGTGCTGTGAGGGGGGTTAAACTAATTTGGCAGGGGGGTGGGCACCAGGATGTAGCATTGGAAAGGAGAAACAAGGGGCATAAAGGATTGGGAGAGACAGATAGAACTAGAGTAAAATAGTACAGTATTAGGTGGGATCAGATTAAGAGAAAGTACAAGAAAGTCCAAGATTGGTTTACAGTGCATGTGTGTAAACGCACGAAGCGTGGTAAACAAGGTTGGTGAGCTGCAGGTGCAAATAGTCACATGGGAATATGATGTCATGGCGATAACGGAGACCTGGCTCAAAAAAGGGCAGGATTGGGTACTAAATATTCCTGGATACCAGGTGTTCAGGAAAGATAGGGAAGGAAAGAAAGGAGGGGGGAGGGTGGTAGTATTGATTAAGGAGAATATTGCAGTGCTGGAGAGAGAGAGGATGTCCTGGAGGGGTCAAGGACATAATCTATTTGGTTAGAGTTAAGGAACAGTAGAGGTGCCATTACACTACTGGGTGTATTCTATAGGCCACCAACTAGTGGGAAGGATATAGAAGAGCAAATCTGCAAGGAAATTACAGAGAAGTGCAAGAGCCATAGAGCAGTGATAACTGGGGGACTCCAACTATCCAAATATAGACTGGGATAACAATAATAAAAAAGGCAAAGAGGGGGAGGAATTTTTGAAATGTGTTCAGGAGAACTTTCTTAACCAGTATATTTCCGGCCCAACGAAGGAAGGAGGCATTGCTGGATTTGGTTCTGGGGAACTGCGGGCCAAGTGGAGCAAGTGTTAGTGGGGGAGCATTTAGGGAACAGCGATCATAATATCATAAGGTTTAGAATAGCTATGGAAAAAGCACACGGATCACTTTAAAGTAAAAATAATCAATTTGAGAAGGGCCAATTTCAATGGGATGGGAACAGATCTGGCCCGGGTAAATTGGAATCAAAGGTTGGCAGGCAAAACTGTAATTGAACAGCGGGCAGCCTTTAAAGACGAGATGGTTCGGGTACAGTCTAGGTACATTCCCACGAGGGAGAAAGGTAGGGCAACTAAAGCCAGAGCTCCCTGGATCACAAAAGAGATAGTGAGTAAGATGAAACAGAAAAAAGGGGGCTATGACAGATGTCAGGTTGATAACACAAGTGAGAACCAGGCAGAATATAGAAAGTTCGGAGTGGAAGTGAAAAAGGAAATTAGAGGGGCAAAGAGAGAGTATGAGAATAGACTGGCGTCCAACATAAAAGAGAATCCAAAAGTCTTCTACAGGCATGTAAACAGTAAACGGGTAGTAAGAGGAGGGCTGGGGCTGATTAGGGCCCATAAAGGAGATCTACTAATGGTGGCAGAGGGGATGGCTGAGGTGCTAAATGAGTACTTTGCATCTGTCTTTATCAAGGAAGAAGATGCTGCCAGAGTCTCAGTAAAGAAGGATATAGTTGAGATACTGGATGGGCTAAAAATTGATGAAGAAGAGGTATTAGAAAGGCTAGCTATAGTTAATGTAGATAAGTCACCCGGTCCGGATGGAATGCATCCTAAGTTGCTGAGGGAAGTAAGGGGAAATTGTGGAGGTACTGGCCATAATCTTCCAAACATCCAGAGGACTGGAGAATTGCAAATGTTACACCCTTATTCAAAAAAGGGTGTAAGGATAAACCCAGCAACCACAGGCCAGTCAGTTTAACCTCGGTGGGGGGGAAACTTTTAGAAACGATAATCTGGGACAGAATTAATAGTCACTTGGACGAGTGTGGATTGATTAGGGAAAGCCAGCACGGATTTGTTAAAGGCAAATCGTGTTTAACGAACCTGATTGAGTTTTTTGATGAGGTAACAGAGAGAGTCGATGAGGGCAATGCGGTGGATGTGGTGTATATGGACTTTCAAAAGGCGTTTGATAAAGTGCCGCACGGTGGGCTTATCATGAAGCATGCAGCCCATCGTGCCTGTGCCGGCTCTTTAAAACAGTTATCCAATTAGTCCCATTGCCATGCTCTTTCCCTAAACCCCTGTAAATTCTTTCCTTCAAGTATTTATCCAAATCCCTTTTGAAAGTTACTACTGAATCTGCTTTCAGGCAGTGCATTCCAGATCATTACAACTTGCTGCGTAAAAAAATGTTTCCTGATGTGCATCTGGCTCTTTTGCCAATCACATTAAATCTGTGTCCTCTGGTTACCGACCCGTCTGCCGCTGAAAACAGTTTCTTCTTATTTACTCCATCAAAACCGTTCATGATTTTGAATACTTCTATCAAATCTCCCCTTAACTTTCTCTGTTCTGAGGAGAACAATCCCAGCTTCTCCAGTCTATCCAAATAACTGAAGTCCCTCATCCCTGACACCATTCTAGTAAATCTCCTCTGCACCCTCTCTAAGCCCTTGACATCCTTCCTAAAGTGCGGTGCCCAGAATTGAACACAATACTCCAGCTGGGGCCTAACCAGTGTTTTATAAAGGTTTAGCATAACTTCTTTTCTTTTCCATTCTATGCCTCTATTAATAAAGCCCTTAAACCATATCATGTTGTGATCGCTATTGCCCAAGTGTTCCCCTAAGCTAATTTCTCTGATCTGTTCTGATTCATTTCCCATTGTTAGATCCAGTGGTGGTTCCTCTCTTGTTGGGGTTTTTCACATTCGAGGGGCCGTGTGGCCTACTCCTGCTCCTATTTCTTATGTTCTTATAATAGGTAAGAAAGGAGCCCTGCACACATTGTAAAATCTCCACTCCCTGTACCCCATTACCTACCTCTTGGCAGTTTATTTGGGGGTAATTAAAATCTCCCATCATTATTATTCTATGTCCTTTACTCATTTCCCGTATTTGCTGACATATTTCTTCCTCCATCTCCTTTCCACTATTAGGTGGTCTGTAGTAGACCCCTATTAGCCTGATGGATCCCTTATCTTTTATTTCAATGCATACGCATTCTGTTTCTATCCTTCTATTAGTTATGTCCCTTTTTTCGACTGCCATTACATTATCTCTAATTAGTACAGCTACTCCACTCCCCCCTTCTTCCTTCCCTATCCTTTCTGATTATGCAATATTTAGTTGCCATCGCTCTCATGAGGGGTCACGAACTGAAACGTAAACTGTGCTTCTTTCTCCACAGATGCTGCCTGACTTGCTGAGTATTTCTAACATTTTCTGTTATAATTTTAATTGCCAGTCGTGTTCTTTATGTAACCATGTTTCAGATACTCCTGCGACATCTGGTTCCTCACTACGGATTATTGCCTCCAGTTCCCCTGTTTTAATTTGGACGCTGTGTACATTACTGTACAGGCAGTTTAATTAGTCTTCAACACTTGTTCTTTTACTTTATTTTCAACAGTCCTTTTATGCTTCAGTTTTACAACTGTATTTGCTCCCGAGCCGAAGATGTTATCTTTATTCCTAAACCTGGTCTGTACTTTACACTCACCTCCGGTTTCTTTTAACTTCACACTTTTGTTATTGCTACCAGATCCCTCCCTCGACAGTGAGATCTGTGAATCAGATTGAGTGTCTGTGAATCACAGTGTGAATGTCTGTGAATCAGATTGAGTGTCTGTGAATCAGAGTGTGAGTGTCTGTGAATCAGAGTGTGAGTGTCTGTGAATCAGATTGAGTGTCTGTGAATGAGAGTGTGAATGTCTGTGAATCAGATTGAGTGTCTGTGAATCAGATTGAGTGTCTGTGAATGAGAGTGTGAATGTCTGTGAATCAGAGTCCGAGCGTCTTCAAGAACAAGTGAAAGGGGAAAGCGTAGAGCAGCAGAAAGAAAGTGTACTTTAGACACTACAGATAAATATTGATGAACGACTCAGATGAAGGCATAGAAAGTCTCACATCTAAGTTTGCCGATGACACAAAGATTGGTGGCATTGTAAGCAGTGGAGATGAAAACATAAAATTACAAAGCGATATTGATAGATTAGGTGAATGGGCAAAACTGTGGCAAATGGAATTCAATGTAGACAAATGTGAGGTCATCCACTTCGGATCAAAAAAGGATAGAACTTTCTAAATGGTAAAAAGTTAAAAACAGTGGATGTCCCAAGGGACTTAGGGGTTCAGGGACATAGATCATTGAAGTGTCATGAACAGGTGCAGAAAATAATCAATAAGGCAAATGGAATGCTGGCCTTTATATCTAGAGGACTGGAGTACAAGGGGGCAGAAGTTATGCTGCAGCGATACAAAACCCTGGTTAGACCACACCTGGAGTACTGTGAGCAGTTCTGGGCACCGCACCTTCGGAAGGACATATTGGTCTTGGAGGGAGTGCAGCGTAGGTTTACTAGAATGATACCCGGACTTCAAGGGTTAAGTTACGAGGAGAGATTACACAAATTGGGGTTGTATTCTCTCGAGTTTCGAAGGTTAAGGGGTGATCTGATCGAAGTTTATAAGATATTAAGGGGAACGGATAGGGTGGATAGAGAGAAACTATTTCCGCTGGTTGGGGATTCTAGGAGTAGGGGGCACAGTCTAAAAACTAGAGCCAGACCTTTCAGGAGTGAGATTAGAAAACATTTCTACACACAAAGGGTGGTAGAAGTTTGGAACTCTCTTCCGCAAACAGCAATTGATACTAGCTCAATTGCTAAATTTAAATCTGAGATAGATAGCTTTTTGGCAACCAAAGGTATTAAGGGATATGGGCCAAAGGCAGGTATATGGAGTTAGATCACAGATCAGCCACGATCTTATCAAATGGCGGAGAGGGCTCGAGGGGCTGAATGGCCTACTCCTGTTCCGATGTTCCTATGTCTGTGAATCAGAGTGTGAGCATCTGAGAATCAGAGAGTGAGCGTCTGAGAATCAGAGAGTGAGCGTCTGAGAATCAGAGAGTGAGCGTCTGTGAATAAGAGTCTGAGCGTCTGTGAATCTGAGTCTGAGTGTTTGTGAATCAGAGTGTGAGTTTCTTTTTTTTAATTCGTTCATGCGATGCAGGCGTCGCTGGCGAGGCCAGCATTTATTGCCCATCCCTAATTGCCCTTGAGAAGGTGGTGGTGAGCCGCCTTCTTGAACCGCTGCAGTCCGTGTGGTGACGGTTCTCCCACAGTGCTGTTTGGAAGGGAGTTCCAGGATTTTGACCCAGCGACAATGAAGGAACGGCGATATATTTGCAAGTCGGGATGGTGTGTGACTTGGAGGGGAACGTGCAGGTGGTGTTGTTCCCATGTGCCTGCTGCCCTTGTCCTTCTAGGTGGTAGAGGTCACGGGTTTGGGAGGTGCTGTCGAAGAAGCCTTGGCGATTTGCTGCAGTGCATCCTGTGGGTGGTACACACTGCAGCCACGGTGCGCCGGTGGTGAAGGGAGTGAATGTTTAGGGTGGTGGATGGGGTGCCAATCAAGCGGGCTGCTTTGTCCTGGATGGTGTCGAGCTTCTTGAGTGTTGTTGGAGCTGCACTCATCCAGGCAAGTGGAGAGTATTCCATCACACTCCTGACTTGTGCCTTGTAGATGGTGGAAAGGCTTTGGGAGTCAGGAGGTGAGTCACTCGCCGCAGAATACCCAGCCTCTGACCTGCTCTTTTAGCCACAGTATTTATATGGCTGGTCCAGTTAAGTTTCTGGTCAATGGTGACCCCCAGGATGTTGATGGTGGGGGATTCGGTGATGGTAATGCCTTTCAATGTCATGGGGGGGGGGGGGGGTGGTTGGACTCTCTCTTGTTGGAGATGGTCATTGCCTGGCACTTGTCTGGTGCGAATGTTATTTGCCACTTATCAGCCCGAGCCTCGGGATCAACCCTGGTTCAGTGAGGAGTGTGGAAGAGCATGCCAGAAGCAGCACCAGGTGTACCTAAAAATGAGGTGCCAACCTGGTGAAGCTACAACTCAGGACTACATGCATGCTAAACAGCGGAAGCAACATGCTATGGACAGAGCTAAGCAATTCCACAACCAACGGATCAGATCAAAGTTCTGCAGTCCTGCCATATCCAGTCGTGAATGGTGGTGGATAATTAAACAACTAACGGGAGGAGGAGGCTCTGCAAATATCCCCATCCTCAAAGATGGCGGAGTCCAGCACGTGGGTGCAAAAGACAAGGCTGAAGCGTTTGCAACCATCTTCAGCCAGAAGTGCCGAGTGGATGATCCATCTCGGCAACCTCCCGATATCTCCACCATCACAGAAGCCAGCCTTCAGCCAATTCGATTCACTCCACGTGATATCAAGAAACGGCTGAGTGCACTGGATACAGCAAAGGCTATGAGCCCCGACAACATCCCAGCTGTAGTGCTGAAGACTTGTGCTCCTCCAGCCAAACTGTTCCAGGACAGCTACAACACTGGCACCTACCCGACAATGTGGAAAATTGCCCAGGTACGTCCTGTCCACAAAAAGCAGGACAAATCCAATCCGGCCAATTACCGCCCCATCAGTCTACTCTCAATCATCAGCAAAGTGATGGAAGGTGTCGTCGACAGTGCTATCAAGCGGCACTTACTCACCATTAAACCTGCTCACCGATGCTCAGTTTGGGTTCCGCCAGGACCACTCGGCTCCATACCTCATTACAGCCTTGGTCCAAACATGGAGCTGATTTCCAGAGGTGAGCTCAGAGTGACTGCCCTTGACATCAAGGCAGCATTTGACCGAGTGTGGCACCAAGGAGCCCTCGTAAAATTGAAGTCAATGGGAATCAGGGGGAAAACTCTCCAGTGGCTGGAGTCATACCTAGCACAAAGGAAGATGGTAGTGGTTGTTGGATGCCAATCATCTCAGCCCCAGGGCATTGCTGCAGGAGTTCTTCAGGGCAGTGTCCTCGGCCCAACCATCTTCAGCTGCTTCATCAATGACCTTCCCTCCATCATAAGGTCAGAAATAGGGATGTTCTCTGATGATTGCACAGTGTTCAGTTCCATTCGCAACCCCTCAAATAATGAAGCAGTCCGAGCCCGCATGCAGCAAGACCAGGACAACATCCAGGCTTAGGCTCATAAGTGGCATGTAACATTCGCGTCAGAAAAGTGCAAGGCAATGACCATCTCCAACAAGAGAGAGTCTAACCACCTCCCCTTGACATTCAAAGGCATTACCATCGCCGAATCCACCACCATCAACATCCTGGGGGTCACCATTGACCAGAAACTTAACTGGACCAGCCATATAAATACTGTGGCTACAAGAGCAGGTCAGAGGTTGGGTATTCTGCGGCGAGTCACTCACCTCCTGACTCCCCAAAGCCTTTCCACCATCTACAAGGCACAAGCCAGGAGTGTGATGGAATACTCGCCACTTGCCTGGATGAGTGCAGCTCCAACAACACTCAAGAAGCTCGACACCATCCAGGACAAAGCAGCCCGCTTGATTGGCACCCCATCCACCACACTAAACATTCACTCCCTTCACCACCGGTGCACTGTGGCTGCAGTGTGTACCATCCACAGGATGCAATGCAGCAACTCGCCAAGGCTTCTGCGACAGCACCTCCCAAACCTGCAACCTCTACCACCAAGAAGGACAAGAGCAGCAGGTACATGGGAACAACACCACCTGCACGTTCCCCTCCATGTCACACACCATCCCCACTTGGAAATATATTGCTGTTCCTTCATCGTCGCTGGGTCAAAATCCTGGAACACCCTTCCTAACAGCACTGTGGGAGAACCTTCACCACATGGACTGCAGTGGTTCAAGAAGGCGGCTCATCACCACCTTCTCAAGGGCAATTAGGGATGGACAATAAATGCCGGCCTCGCCAGCGATGCCCACATCCCATGAACGAATTTTAAAAAAGCCCAAGCCTGGATGTTGTCCAGGTCTTGCTGCATGTGGGCTCGGACTGCTTCATTATCTGAGGGGTTGCGAATGGAACTGAAGACTGTGCAATCATCAGCGAACATCCCTATTTCTGACCTTATGATGGAGGGAGGGTCATTGATGAAGCAGCTGAAGATGGTTGGGCCTTGGACACTGCCCTGAGGAACTCCTGCAGAAATGTCCTGGGGCTGAGGTGATTGGACTCCAACAACCACTACCATCTTCCTTTGTGCTCGGTATGACTCCAGCCACTGAAGAGATTTCCCCCTGATTCTCATTGACTTCAATTTTACGAGGGCTCCTTGGTGCCACACTCGGTCAAATGCTGCCTTGATGTCAAGGGCAGTCACTCTCACCTCACCTCTGCAATTCAGCTCTTTTGTCCACGTTTGGACCAAGGCTGTAATGAGGTCTGGAGCCGAGTGGTCCTGGCGGAACCCAAACTGAGCATCGGTGAGCAGGTTATTGGTGAGTAAGTGCCACTTGATAACACTGTCGATGACACCTTCCATCACTTTGCTGATGATTGAGAGTGGACTGATGGGGCGGTAATTGGCCAGATTGGATTTGTCATGCTTTTTGTGGACAAGATATACCTAGGCAATTTTCCACATTGTCGGGTGGATGCCAGTGTTGTAGCTGTACTGGAACAGTTTGGCTCGAGGCACGGCTAGTTCTGGAGCACAGGTCTTCAGCACTACAGCCAGGATGCTGTCGGGTCCCATAGCCTTTGTTGTATCCAGTGCACTCAGCCGTTTCTTGATATCATGTGGAGTGAATTGAATTGGCTGAAGACTGGCTTCTGTGATGGTGGGGATATCGGGAGGAGGCCGAGATGGATCATTCACACGGCACTTCTGGCTGAAGATGGTTGCAAATGCTTCAGCCTTGTCTTTTGCACTCACGTGCTGGAGTCCGCCATCATTGAGGATGGGGATGTTCACAGAGCCTCCTCCTCCCGTTAGTTCTTTAATTGTCCACCGCCATTCACGACTGGATGTGGCAGGACTGCAGAGCTCTGATCTGATCCGTTGGTTGTGGAATCACTTAGCTCTGTCTATAGCATGTTGCTTCCACTGTTTAGCATGCATGTATTCCTGAGTTGTAGCTTCACCAGGTTGGCACCTCATTTTTAGGTACGCCTGCTGCTGCTCCTGGCATGCTCTTCTCCACTCCTCATTGAACCAGGGTTGATCCCCTGGCTTGTTGGTAATGGTAGAGTGAGGAATATGCCGGGCCATGAGGTTACAGATTATGCTGGAATGCAATTCTGCTGCTGCTGATGGCCCACAGTGCCTCATTGATGCCCAGATTTGAGCTGCTAGATCTGTTCTGAATCTATCCCATTTAGCACGGAGGTAGTGCACATAACACGTTGGATGGTGTCCTCAGTTCGAAGACGGGAATTCCTCTCCACGAGGACTGTGCGGTGGTCACTCCTACCAATACTGTCATGGACAGATGCATCTGCCACAGGTGGATTGGTGAGGACGAGGTCAAGTCGGTTTTTCCCCTCATGTTGGTTCACTCACCGCAGGCCCAATCTGGCAGCTGTGTCCTTCAGGACTCGGCCAGCTCGGTCAGTAGTGGCGCTACCGAGCCACTCTTGTGATGGACTTTGAAGTCCCCTGCCCCGAGTACATTCTGTGCCCTTGCTACCCTCAGTGCTTCCTCCAAGTGGTGCTCAACATGGAGGAGGACTGATTCATCAACTGAAGGAGGGCGGTAGGTGGTAATCAGCAGGAGGTTTCCTTGCCCATGTTTGATCTGATGTCATGAGATTTCATGGGGTCCGGAGTCAATGTTGAGGACTCCTAGGGCCACTCCCTCCTGACTGTATACCACTGTACCGCCACCTCTGGTGGGTCTGTCCTGCCGGTGGGACAGGACATTCCCAGGTATGGTGATGGAAGAGCCTGGGATATTGTCTGAAAGGTATGATTCTGTGAGTATGGCTATGTCAGGCTGTTGCTTGACTCATCTGTGGGGCAATAAATGCCAGCCTTGCCAGCGATGCCCACATCCCATAAACAAATTAAAAAAGAGTCTGAGAGTCTGTGAGTCAGAGTGTGAGTGTCTGTGAATCAGAGTGTGAGTGTCTGTGAATCAGAGTGTGAGTGTCTGTGAATCAGAGTGTGAGTGTCTGTGAATCAGAGTGTGAGTGTCTGTGAATCAGAGTGTGAGTGTCTGTGAATCAGAGTGTGAGTGTCTGTGATTCAGAGTGTGAGTGTCTGTGAATCAGAGTGTGAGTGTCTGTGAATCAGAGTGTGAGTGTCTGTGAATCAGAGTGTGAGTGTCTGTGAATCAGAATATGAGTGTCTGAGTGTCTGTGAGAGAGTGAGTCTGCATGAAGCAGAGACAGGCAGGGAATAAATGTCTGTGAGTTGGAGAGGAGATTAGTGAGTGAGACAGATAGATTGTGACCGTAATAAGAGAGAATCAAGACTCTGTGAGAAAGACAGAAATAAAGAGTGTGAGATTGTTCCCGTTGCTTAAATTACTTCTAACAATGAGAATCTGACCAGGCTTAAATGAAGCCACTGGTCTTCGAATTCTTGTTGTATCCAAGTGAACTTAATGTACCACAGACCACCCTCTGAATAAGTGAAATGAACAGTGGGTCAACGGAGGAGAAATCCAGCAGTACATGGCCCTTTCATTTAATGGTTACATTCTCCAGCTCGAACTCTCCTGAAGATAAAGATTCTTGGATCAACTGAAGCTGCCAGCCCTCTGGTCTCTTGCCCAAGTGGTCTTTGTTCCTTTAGAGCCCAGAGTGCAATATACCATTGGGGCCATCGCAGCCTCTGTCCATCCTGCCCTCACCCAGTACCCTGACACTGCTACTGCCTAACCCAGGGGTCACTGGACAATGATCAGGAGCAGGAACACTTGCTCATTTCCCCTCTCTCTAACCCAGGGGTCACTGGACAGTGAGAAGGAGCAGGGACCTTGTCTGATTTCCTAATCTCTGTAACCCAGGGGTCACTGGACAGTGATCAGGAGCAGGGACCCTGGCTGATTTCCCCTCTCTCTAAACTAGGGGACACTGGACAGTGATCAGGAGCAGGGACCCTGGCTGATTTCCTCCACTCTATCCCGGGGGTTACTGGGCGGTGATCAGGAGCAGGAACCCTGGTCGAGAGGCACTGAGGTTAATTGCTTACACAACTTGTGCCCTAACGCTGCACTGATTGGGGCAATAGTTCACCGTCATCACCAGCTCAACATTCGTACACAACACTTCAGTTTAAAATAACTCACTCCTCATCTGAAGGAGCCTTCAGCAGCGAATTGACTTCAAGTGACCAGAACTGAGCAATAAATCAGCCGCTTTAAGTAATTCAAAAAGTATTAGAAAGCTCATCATCCATGCAATAAAATATAAAATAATAATTTATTGTCGATTAATTTCCATTTCTGCAGCACAACTGCTCATGACCATGAGGATTTAATGCTGTTTTTATAACCTCAACAGCACATTCTCAAACGTGAACACGATGCACTCACATGGAGACACACAGCACTTATAACAGGCGAGCACTCAATCTTCAATACCAGGCCATAGAGGTTACAAATGACAGGACCTCACTGGCTGACAGCAAGTAAAAGGATGCACCAAAGAGGGCGATTAGCACATGACAGGTTAAGCAACACATGGGCTGTGCAACTTGTGAGATAGAGAACATTGTAAATACAGGGCAGGGCATAACATGGAGCTCTGCAAAGTCTGAGCAACACATACCATGGAGTAATAACGAGCTGAGCTACACGTACTACGGAGTAATAATGAGCTGAGCAACACATACCATGGAGTAATAACGAGCTGAGCTACACGTACTACGGAGTAATAATGAGCTGAGCAACACATACCATGGAGTAATAACGAGCTGAGCTACACGTACCACGCAGTAATAATGAGCTGAGCAACACATACCATGGAGTAATAATGAGCTGAGCAACACATACCATGGAGTAATAATGCGCTGAGCTACACGTACTATGGAGTAACATAGCACATCCTGAAACGTGAACACGATGCACTCACATGGAGACCTCACCCGGTCTGGTCTATATGTAACTCCAGACCCACAGCAATATGGTTGATTCTGAACTGCCCTCTGAAATGGCTAAGTAAGCCATTAAGTTGTACAATCCTGCTACAAAAAGTCATAATAAGAATAAAACCGGATGGACCATCCAACATTAGACCACTAGGCACCGGACATCAGACAAAGGCAAACCAAGCCCAGTCGACCCTGCAAAGTCCTCCTCACCAACATCTGGGGACTTGTGCCAAAATTGGGAGAGCTGTCCAACAGACTAGTCAAGCAACAGCCTGACATAGCCATACTCACAGAATCATATCTTTCAGCCAATGTCCCAGACTCTTCCATCACCATCCCTGGGTATGTCCTGTCCCACCGGCAGGACAGACCCACCAGAGGTGGCGGTACAGTGATATATCGTCAGGAGGGAGTGGCCCTGGGAGTCCTCAACATTGACTCTGGACCCCATGAAATCTCATGACATCAGATCAAACATGGGCAAGGAAACCTCCTGCTGATTACTATCTACCGCCCTCCCTCAGCTGATGAATCGGTACTCAAGGGAAATAAGAGGGGCAAAGAGAGAGTATGAGAATAGACTGGCAACAAACATAAAAGGGAACTGAGGTTAATTGCTTATACAACTAGATACATAGCAGTACGATATCTTAGCTATAACAGAAAAATTGCATTCAGGAGAACTTTTTTAGCCAGTATAGAGCAAGCCCAACCAGAGAGGGGGCAGTTCTGGATTTAGTTTTAGGAAATGAGGCTGGGCAGGTGGAAGGAGTATCAGTGGGAGAGCATTCTGGTGCTGGTGATCATAATTCAGTTAGTTTTAGCATAGTTGTGGAAAAGGACAAAGAACAGGAGTTAAAATTCTCCAATTCTCAATTGGGGAAAGGCCAAATTTACTAAGCCAAGAAGTGATTTAGCAAAAGTGGACTGGAAACAGCTACTTGAAGGTAAATCAGTGTCAGAGCAGTGGGAGGCATTCAAGGGGGAGATTCAAGGGGTTCAGAGTAAACACGTTCCCACAAAGAAAAGGGGTGGGACTGCCAAATCTAGAGCCCCCTGGATGGCAAGAAGCATACAGGGTAAGCTAAGGCAAAAAAGGAAAATTTATGTCAGACACCGAGAAAGCCAAGAGGAGTATACAAAGTGCAGGGGTGAAATTAAAAAGGAAATTAGGAAAGCAAAGACAGGGCATGAAAAAATATTGGTAAGTAAAATCAAGGAAAACCGAAAGATGTTTTATAAATACATTAAGAGCAAGAGGATAACTAAGGAAAGAGAAGGGCCTATTAGAGACCAAAAAGGTAAACTATGTGTGGAGGTGGAAGATGTGGGGATGGTTCTTAATGAATACTTTGCGTCTGTCTTCACAAAAAAGGGGGACGATGCAGAGATTGAAGTTAAGGAGGAGGAGTGTGAAATATTGATGGTGAGAGGGGAAGTATTAAGGGGTTTAGCATCTTTGATAATTGATAAATCACCAGGGCCAGATGAAATATATCCCAGGCTATTAAAAGAAGCAAGGGAGGAAATAGCGGAGGCTCTGACCATCATTTTCCAATCCTCACGTGGTGCCGGAGGATTGGAGGACTGCTAACGTTGTACCATTGTTTAAAAGAGGAGTGAGGAATAGACTGAGTAATTACAGGCCAGTCAGTCTAACCTCAGTGGTGGGCAAATTACTGGAATCAATGTTGAGGGACAGGATAAACCATCACTTAGAAAGGCACGGAGTAATCAAGGACAGTCAGCCTGGATTTGTTAAGGGAAGGTCGTGTCTGATTAAATTCATTGAATTTTTTGAGGAGGTAACAAGGAGGGTTGATGAGGGTAGTGCGTTTGATGTGGTCGACATGGATTTTAGCAAGGCTTTTGACAAGGTCCCATGTGGCAGACTGGTGAAAAAAGTACAAGTCCATTGGATACAAGGGAGATTGGCAAGTTGGATCCAAAATTGGCTCAGTGGCAGGAAGCAAAGGGTAATTAATGGTCGACGGGTGTTTTTGCGTGGATACAAAATTTGCTAAGTAATAGGAAACAGAGAGTAGTGGTGAATGGTTGTTTTTCGGACTGGAGGGAGGTGCACAGTGGTGCTCCCCAGCGGTCAGTGCTGGGACCATTGCTTTTTTTGCTACATATGAATGACTAAGACTTAGGTGTAAAGGGCACAATTTCCAAACTGATGACACAAAACTTGGAAGGGTAGTGAATAATGAGGAGGGTAGTGATAGACTTCAAGAGGATATAAATATGCTGGTGGAATGGGCGGACATGTGGCAGATGAAATTCAATGCAGAAAAGTGTGAAGTGATACATTTCGGTTCGAAGGACGAGGGCAGGCAATATAAACTGAAGGGTACAGTTCTAAAAGGGGTGCAGGAACAGTGAGAGATCTGGGGGTATATGTGCACAAATCTTTGAAGGTGGCAGGGCAAGTTGAGAAAGCGGTAAAGAAAGCATACGGGATCCTGGGCTTTATTAATAGAGGCACAGAGTACTGAAGTGAGAACCAGAGAACCATAGAAAATATACAGCACAGAAGGGGGCCATTCGGCCCATCGTGTCCGCGCTGGCTCGAAGAACAATCAGGTGCCCATTCTAATCGTACCTTCCAGCACCCGGTCCGTAGCCCTGCAGCTTACAGCACTTTAGGTGCAAGTCCAGGTACTTTTTAAAAGAGTTGAGGGTCCCTGCCTCTACCACCAATTCAGGCAGCGAATTCCATACTGCCACCACCCTCTGGGTAAAAAAGTTTTTCCTCATGTCCCCTCTAATCCTTCTGCCAATCACCTTAAATCTATGTCCTCCAGTTCTTGAACTCTCCGCTAGGGGAAACAGGTACTTCCTGTCTACTCTATCTGGGCCCCTCATAATTTTGTACACCTCAATCAAGTCTCCCCTCAGCCTCCTCTGCTCCAAGGAAAACAACCCCAGCCTATCCAATCTCTCCTCAGAGCTGCAATTTTCAAGCCCTGGTAACATTCTTGTAAATCTTCTCTGCACTCTCTCCAGAGCAATTACATCCTTCCTGTAACGTGGTGACCAGAACTGCGCACAATACTCCAGCTGTGGCCTTACCAGCGTTTTATACAGTTCCATCATTACATCCCTGCTTTTGCATTCTATACCTCGGCTAATAACGGAGAGCATTCCGTATGCCTTCTTCACAACCTTATCGAATTGTACTGCCACCTTCAGGGACCTGTGCACATGCACTCCAAGGTCTCTCACTTCCTCTACCCCTCTCAATATATTCCCGTTTACTGCGTATTCCCTTTTACTGTTTGCCCTCCCGAAGTGCATTACCTCACAATTCTCCGGGTTGAACTCCATTTGCCACTTTTCCGCCCACTCCACCAACCCATTGATATCTTCTTGGAGTCTACAGCTATCCTCTTCACTATCAACTACACGGACAATTTTTGTGTCTTCTGCAAATTTGCCAATCATGCCCCCTACATTCAAGTCCAAATCATTAATATATACCACAAACAGCAAGGGACCCAACACTGAGCCCTGTGACACACCACTGGAAACACATTTCCATTCGCAAAGACATCCATCAACTTTTACCCTTTGTTTCCTGTTACTGAGCCAATTTTGGATCCAATTCGCCACATTTCCCTGTATCCCATCGGCTTCTACCTTTCTGACCAGTCTGCCATGTGGGACCTTGTCAAATGCCTTACTAAAATCCATGTAGACAACATCCACTGCAATACTCTCATCAATCCTCCTTGTCACTTCCTCAAAGAATTTAATCAGATTTGTAAGGCATGGCCTTCCCTGAACAAATCCATGCTGACTATCTCTGATTAAACCAGGCCTTTCCAAGTGACAGTTTATCTTATCTCTCAGTATTGAGAAGGTTATGATGAACCTATAAAAAACACTGGTTCGGCCGCAACTGGAGTATTGTGTCCAGTTCTGGGCACGTACTTTAGGAAAGATGTGAAGGCCTTAGAGAGGGTGCAGAAGAGATTTACTAGAATCATTCCAGGGATGAGGGACTTTAGTTACGTGGATAGACTGAAGAAGTTGGGGTTGTGCTCCTTGGAACAGAGAAGGTTGAGAGGAGATTTGATAGAGGTATTCAAAATCATGAAGGGTCTGGACAATGCAGATCGAGAGTAACTGTTCCCATTGGCGGAAGGGTCAAGAACCAAAAGACATAGATTTAAAGTGATTGGCAAAAGAACAAAAGGGGACATGAGAAAAATCTTATTTTTTACACAGCGAGTGGTTAGGATCTGGAATGCACTGCCCGAGGGGGTGGTGGAGGCAGATTCAATCATGGCCTTCAAAAGGGAAACCTAGAAAATAGCAGGAGTAGGCCATTTGCCCTTCGAGCCTGCTCCGCAATTCAATATGATCATGGCTGATCCTCTATCTCAATACCATATTCCTGATCACTCCCCATACCCCTTGATGCCTTTTGTGTGAAGAAATCTATCTATCTCCTTCTTAAATATATTCAGTGACTTGGCCTCCACAGCCTTCTGTGTTAGAGAATTCCACAGGTTCACCACCCTTTGAGTGAAGAAATTTGTCCTCATCTCAGTCCTAAATGTCCTACCCCGTATCCTGAGACTGTGACCCTCGTTCTGGACCCCCCCAGCCAGGGGAAACATCCTCCCTGCATCCAGTCTGTCGAGCCCTGTCAGAATTTTATATGTTTCAATGTGATCCCCTCTCATTCTTCTAAACTCGAGTGAATACAGGCTGAGTCGACTCAATCTGTCCAGAAACGACAGTTCTGCCATCCCAGGAATCAGTCTGGTGAACCTTCGCTGCACTCCCTCCATGGCAAGTATATCCTTTCCTAGGTAAGGAGACCAAAACTGCTCACAATACTCCAGATGTGGTCTCACCAAGGCCCTGTATAACTGCAGTAAGACATCCTTGCTCCTGTACTCAAATCCTCTTGCAATGAAGGCCAACATACCATTTGCCTTCCTAACTGCTTGCTGCACCTGTATATTTGCTTTCAGTGACTGGTGTACAAGGACACCCAGGTCCCTTTTTACATCAACATTTCCCAATCTCTCACCATTTAAATAATACTCTGCCTTTCTGTTTTTTCCTTCCGCAGTGGATAACTTCACATTTATCCACATTATACTGCATCTGCCATGTATTTGCCCACTCACTCAACTTGTCTAAATCGCCTTGAGGCCTCTTTGCATCCTCCTCACAACTCACGATCCCACCTAGTTTTGTGTCATCAGCAAACTTGGGAATATTACATTTGGTTCCCTCATCCAAATCATTGATGTATATTGTGAATAGCTGGGGCCCAAGCACTGATCCCTGCGGTACCCCACTAGTCTCTGCCTGCCACCCCGAAAAAGACCCATTTATTCTCTGTTTCCTGTCTGTTAACCAATTTTCAATCCATGCCAGTATATTACCACCAGTCCCATGTGCTTTAATTTTGCACACTAACCTCTTATATGGGACTTTTTCAAAGGCCTTCTGAAAATCCAAATAAACTACATCCACTGGTTCTCCCTTATCTATTCTACCAGTTACATCCTCAAAAAACTCCAGTAGGTTTGTCAAACATGATTTCCCTTTCATAAATCCATGTTGACTTTGTCTAATCCCGTTGATATTTTCTAAATGCCCTGTTATCACATCCTTGATAATAGACTCTGGTATTTTGCCTACTACTGATGTTAGGCTGGTGTCTGTAGTTTCCTGTTTTCTCTCTCCCTCCTTTTTTGAAATAGTGGGGTTACATTTGCCACTCTCCAATCTGCAGGAACTGTTCCGTAATCTATAGGATTTTGGAAGATGACAACTAATGCATCCATTATTTCCATGGTTACCTCTTTTAGTACTCTGGGATGCAGGTTATGAGACCCTGGGGATTTATCGGCTTTCAGTCCAGTTAATTTCTCCAGCACTATTTTTTACTAATACTAATTTCCTTTAATTCCTCCTTCTCACTAGACCCTTGGCTCCCTAGCATTTCTGGGAAGTTATTTGTGTCCTCTTCCGTGAAGACAGAACCAAAATACTTGTTTAATTGCTCTGCCATTTCCCTGTTCCCCATTGTAAATTCTCCCGTTTCTGATTGTAAGGGATCTACATTTGTCTTCACTAATCTTTTTCTAAGCTTTTACAGTCCACTTTTACGTTCCTTTCAAGTTTACTCTTATACTCTATTTTTCCCCTCTTAATCAATCTCTTGGTCCTTTTTTGCTGAATTCTAAACTGCTCCCAATCCTCAGGCTTACTACTTTTTCTGGAAATTTGATATGACTCCTCTTTGGATCTAATACTATCCTTAATTTCTTTTGTTAGCCATGGTTGGGCCACATTTCCTTTTTTTGTGCGAGAAAGGAATATATAATTGTTGCAATTCATGCATTCGTTCCTTAAATATCAGCCATTGCCGATCCACCGTCATGCCTTTTAATGAAGCTTCCCAATCTATCAAAGCCAACTCACTCCTCATACCTTCGTAGTTTCCTTTGTTTAGATTTAGGACCCTAATTTCGGATTGGATTACTTCACTTTTCATCTTAATGAAGAATTTTATCATGTTATGGTCACTCTTCCCGAAAGGACCCCGCAGGACAAGATTATTAATTAACCCCTTCTCATTGCACAATACCCAATTAAGGATAGCCTGTTCTCTGGTTGGCTCCTCAACATACGGGTCTAAAAAACCATCTCGTACATACTCCAGGAATTCATCCTCCACAGTATTATTGCTAATTTGGTTTGGCCAGTCTATATGTAGATTAAAGTCACCCATGATTACTGTGGTACCCTTGTTACACGCATCTCCAATTTCCTGTTTGATGCCGTCCCCTAAATTACCACTACTGTTTGGAGGCCTATAGACAATACTGCTGAAGACTTGTGCTCCAGAACTAGCCACGCCTCTCGCCAAGCTGTTCCAGTACAGCTACAACACTGGCATCTACCCAACAAAGTGGAAAATTGCCCAGGTATGTCCTGTCCACAAAAAACAGGACAAATCCAATCCGGCCAATTACCGCCCCATCAGTCTACTCTCAATCATCAGCAAAGTGATAGAAGGTGTCGTCGACAGTGCTATCAAGCGGCACTTACTCACCAATAACCTGCTCACCGATGTGCAGTTTGGGTTCTGCCAGGACCACTCGGTTCCAGACCTCATTACAGCCTTGGTAAAAACATGGACAAAAGAGCTGAATTTCAGAGGTGAGGTGAGAGTGACTGCCCTTGACATCAAGGCAGCATTTGACCGAGTGTGGCACCAAGGAGTCCTCGTAAAATTGAAGTCAATGGGAATCAGGGGGGAAACTCTCGAGTGGCTGGAGTCATACCTAGCACAAAGGAAGATGGTAGTGGTTGTTGGAGGCCAATCATCTCAGCCCCAGGACATTGCTGCAGGAGTTCCTCAGGGCAGTGTCCTAGGCCCAACCATCTTCAGCTGCTTCATCAATGACCTTCCCTCCATAAGGTCAGAAGTGGGGATGTTCCCTGATGATTGCACAGTGTTCAATTCCATTCTCAACCCCTCAAATAATGAAGCAGTCCGTGCCCGCATGCAGCAAGACCTGGACAACATCCAGGCTTGTGCTGATAACTGGCAAGTAACATTCGCGCCAGACAAGCGCCAGGCAATGACCATCTCCAACAAGAGAGAGTCTAACCACCTCCCCATAACATTCAACGGCATCACCGTTGCCGAATCCCCCACCATCAACATCCTGGGGGTCACCATTGACCAGAAAGTTAATTGAACCAGCCACATAAACACTGTGGCTACAAGAGCAGGTCAGAGGCTGGGTATTCTGCGGCGAGTGACTCACCTCTTGACACCCCAAAGCCTTTCCACCATCTACAAGGCACAAGTCAGGAGCATCCCATCCACCACCCGAAACATTCACTCCCTTCACCACCGACGCACCATGGCTGCAGTGTGCACCATCTACAGGATGCACTGCAGCAACTCGCCAAGGCTTCTTCGACAGCACCTCCCAAACTCACGACCTCTACCACCTAGAACTCAATACAAATGAGTATACAAAGTGCAGGGGTGAAGTTAAAAAGGAAATTAGGAAAGCAAAGAGCGGGCATGAAAAAATATTAGCAGGAAAAATCAAAGAAAACCCAAAGATGTTTTATAAATACTTTAAGAGCAAGAAGATAACTCAGGAAAGAGTAGGGCCTATTAGGGACGAAAAAGGTAAACCAGGCGGAAGATGTGGGTATGGTTCTTAATGAATACTTTGCATCTGTATTCACAAAGGAGACGGATGAACATAAGAACATAAGAAATAGGAGCAGGAGTAGGCCAATCGGCCCCTTGAGCCTGCTCCGCCATTCAATTAGATCATGGCTGATCTGATCCTAACCTCTAATCTAAATTCATGTCCAATTTCCTGCCCGCTCCCCGTAACCCCTAATTCCCTTTACTTCTAGGAAACTATCGATTTCTGTTTTAAATTTATTTAATGATGTCGCTTCCACAGCTTCCTGGGGCAGCAAATTCCACAGACCTACTACCCTCTGAGTGAAGAAGTTTCTCCTCATCTCAGTTTTGAAAGAGCAGCCCCTTATCCTAAGATTATGCCCCCTCGTTCTAGTTTCACCCATCCTTGGGAACATCCTTACCGCATCCACCCGATCAAGCCCCTTCATAATCTTATATGTTTCAATAAGATCGCCTCTCATTCTTCTGAACTCCAATGAGTAGAGTCCCAATCTACTCAACCTCTCCTCATATGTCCACCCCCTCATCCCCGGGATTAACCGAGTGAACCTTCTTTGTACTGCCTCGAGAGCAAGTATGTCTTTTCTTAAGTATGGAGACCAAAACTGTATGCAGTATTCCAGGTGCGGTCTCACCAATACCTTATATAACTGCAGCAATACCTCCCTGTTTTTAGATTCTATCCCCCGAGCAATAAAAGCCAACATTCCGTTGGCCTTCTTGATCACCTGCTGCACCTGCATACTAACTTTTTGATTTTCTTGCACGAGGACCCCCAGATCCCTTTGTACTGCAGTACTTTCCAGTTTCTTGCCATTAAGATAATAACTTGCTCTCTGATTTTTCCTGCCAAAGTGCATAACCTCACATTTTCCAATATTGTATTGCATCTGCCAAATCTCCGCCCACTCACCCAGCCTGTCTATATCCCCTTGTAGGTTTTTTATGTCCTCCTCACTCTCTACTTTCCCTCCCATCTTTGTATCATCTGCAAACTTTGATATGTTACACTCGGTACCCTCCTCCAAACCGTTAATATGGATTGTAAAGAGTTGGGGACCCAGCACCGACCCCTGCGGAACACCACTGGCTACTGGTTGCCAGTCCGAGAATGAACCATTGATCCCAACTCTCTGCTTCCTGTTAGATAACCAATCCTCCACCCATGCCAGAATATTACCCCCAATCCAGTGAGCAATAATCTTTTATGTGGCACCTTGTCGAATGCCTTCTGGAAGTCTAAATACACTACGTCCACTGGTTCCCCTTTATCCACCCTGTACGTTATGTCCTCAAAGAACTCAAGCAAATTTGTCAGACATGACTTCCCCTTCGTAAAGCCATGCTGACTTTGTCCAATTAAATTATGCTGATCCAAATGTTCCGCTACGGTCTCCTTAATAATAGACTCCAAAATTTTACCCACCACAGATGTGAGGCTAACTGGTCTATAATTTCCAGCCTTCTGCCTACTACCCTTTTTAAATACGGGTGTTACATTGGCAGTTTTCGAATCTGCCGGGACCTTTGCCGAGTCCAGAGAATTTTGGAAAATTATTACCAAAGCATCCACAATCCCTCCTGCCACTTCCCTCAAGACCCTCGGATGTAAGCCATCAGGTCCAGGGGATTTATCCGCCTTGAGTCCCATTAATTTACTGAGTACCAATTCCTTAGTGATTTTAATCGTATTAAGCTCCTCCCCCCCAGAGCCCCCTGTTTGTCCAGTGTTGGGATATTCTTAGTGTCCTCTACCGTAAAGACTGAAACAAAATATTTGTTCAGCATTTTTGCCATCTCCATGTTTCCCACCATTAATTTCCCGGTCTCATCCTCTAAGGGACCTACGTTTGCCTTAGCCACCCTTTTTCTTTTTATATAACTATAGAAACTCTTGCTATCTGTTTTTATATTTTTTGCTAATTTCTTTTCATAATCTAACTTCCCTTTCTTAATCAATCCTTTAGTTACTTTTTGCTGTCTTTTGAAGACTTCCCAATCTTCTATCCTCCCACTAAGTTTGGCTACCTTATATGTCCTTGTTTTTAATCTATGTCCTCTGGCCCTTGACCCTTCCGCCAATGGGAACAGTTTCTCTCTATCTACTCTGTCTAGACCTTTCATGATTTTGAATGCTTCAAACAAATCTCCTCTCAAACTTCTCTGTTCCAAGGAGAACAACCCCAGCCTCTCCAGTCTATTCATGTAACTAAAATCCCTCGACGCTGGAATCATTCTAGTAAATCTCTTCTGCACTCTATCTAAGGCCCTCACATCTTTCCTAAAGTGTGGTGCCCAGAACTAGACACAATACTCCAGTTGTGGCCAAACCAGTATTTTATCAAGGTTCATCATGGCTGCCATAGAATTGTGCCCTTTAGTTTATATTGCCTCTCCTCATTCGTCCTATCGAAATGTATCACCACGCACTTTTCTGCGTTAAATTTCGTCTGCCACGTGTCTGCCCATGCCACCAGCCTGTCTATATCATCTTGAAGTCTATCACTATCCTCCTCACTATTCAATACACGTCTAAGTTTTGTGTCATCTGCAAATCTGGAAATTGTGCCCTGTACACCCAAGTCCAAGTCATTAATATATATCAAGAAAAGCAATGGTCCTCGTACCGACCCCTGGGGAACACCACTGTGCACCTCCCTTCAGTCCAAAAAACTATCGTTCACCACTACTCTCTGTTTCCTGTCCCTTAGCCAATTCTGTATCCATGCTGCCACTGCCCCTTTTTTTCCATGGGCTTCAATCTTGATGATAAGCCTATTATGCGGCACTTTATCAAACACCTTTTGAAAGTCCATATACACCACATCAACTGCATTGCCCTCATCAACCCAATCTGTTACCTCATCAAAAAACTCAATCAAGTTAGTTAAACACGATTTGCCTTTAACAAATCCGTGCTGGCTTTCCCTAATCAATCCACACTTGTCCAAGTGACCGTTAATTCTGTCCCAGATTATTGTTTCTAAAAGTTTCCCCACCACTGAGGTTAAACTGACTGGCCTATAGTTGCTGGGATTATCCTTACACCCTTTTTTGAACAAGGGTGTAACATTTGCAATTCTCCAGTTCTCTGGCACCACCTCTGTATCTAAGGATGTTTGGAAGATTATAGCCAGTACCTCCACAATTTCCACCCTTACTTCCCTCAGCAACCTAGGATGCATCCCATCAGGACCGGGTGACTTATCTACTTTAAGTACAGCTAGCCTTTCTAGTACCTCCTCTTTATCAATTTTTAGCCCATCCAGTATCTCAACTATATCTTCCTTTACTGAGACTCAGGCAGCATCTTCTTCCTTGGTAAAGACAGATGCAAAGTACTCATTTAGTACCTTGGCCATGAGTAGATCTCTGGACCAGCTGGATGATGTCACGTTTTATTGTGAATTTTTGTGCCCATCCAATTGAGGGTTGTTAGTGCTGAGGAATGGATCAATCATTTTAAGCAGCCAGTGGCAGCATCGAGTGCTCACAGGGCAAGTGCAGCATGGGTTAGTTACAGAGTAAAGGTCCCTCTACACTGTCCCATCACACACTCCCAGGGCAGGTACAGCATGGGTTAGATGCAGAGTGAAGCTCCCTCTACACTGTCCCATCAAACACTCCCAGGGCAGGTACAGCAGGGGTTAGATACAGAGTGAAGGTCATAGAATCATAGAATCATAGAAGTTACAACATGGAAACAGGCCCTTCGGCCCAACATGTCCGTGTCGCCCAGTTTATACCACTAAGCTAGTCCCAATTGCCTGCACTTGGCCCATATCCCTCTATACCCATCTTACCCATGTAACTGTCCAAATGCTTTTTAAAAGACAAAACTGTACCCGCCTCTACTACTGCCTCTGGCAGCTCGTTCCAGACACTCACCACCCTTTGAGTGAAAAAATTGCCCCTCTGGACCCTTTTGTATCTCTCCCCTCTCACCTTAAATCTATGCCCCCTCGTTATAGACTCCCCTACCTTTGGGAAAAGATTTTGACTATCTACCTTATCTATGCCCCTCATTATTTTATAGACTTCTATAAGATCACCCCTTAACCTCCTACTCTCCAGGGAAAAAAGTCCCAGTCTGTCTAACCTCTCCCTGTAAGTCAAACCATCAAGTCCCGGTAGCATCCTAGTAAATCTTTTCTGCACTCTTTCTAGTTTAATAATATCCTTTCTATAATAGGGTGACCAGAACTGTACACAGTATTCCAAGTGTGGCCTCACCAATGCCCTGTACAACTTCAACAAGACATCCCAACTCCTGCATTCAATGTTCTGACCAATGAAACCAAGCATGCTGAATGCCTTCTTCACCACCCTATCCACCTGTGACTCCACTTTCAAGGAGCTATGAATCTGTACTCCTCGATCTCTTTGTTCTATAACTCTCCCCAACGCCCCACCATAAACGGAGTAGGTCCTGGCCCGATTCGATCTACCAAAATGCATCACCTCACATTTATCTAAATTAAACTCCATCTGCCATTCATCGGCCCACTGGCCCAATTGATCAAGATCCCGTTGCAATCCTAGATAACCTTCTTCACTGTCCACAATGCCACCAATCTTGGTGTCATCTGCAAACTTACTAACCATGCCTCCTAAATTCTCATCCAAATCATTAATATAAATAACAAATAACAGCGGACCCAGCACCGATCCCTGAGGCACACCGCTGGACACAGGCATCCAGTTTGAAAAACAACTCTCTACAACCACCCTCTGTCTTCTGTCGTCAAGCCAATTTTGTATCCAATTGGCTACCTCACCTTGGATCCCATGAGATTTAACCTTATGTAACAACCTACCATGCGGTACCTTGTCAAATGCTTTGCTGAAGTCCATGTAGACCACGTCTACTGCACAGCCCTCATCTATCTTCTTGGTTCCCCCTTCAAAAAACTCAATCAAATTCGTGAGACATGATTTTCCTCTCACAAAACCATGCTGACTGTTCCTAATTAGTCCCTGCCTCTCCAAATGCCTGTAGATCCTGTCCCTCAGAATATCCTCTAACAACTTACCCACTACAGATGTCAGGCTCACTGGTCTGTAGTTCCCAGGCTTTTCCCTGCCTCCCTTCTTAAACAAAGGCACAACATTTGCTACCCTCCAATCTTCAGGCACCTCACCTGTAGCGGTGGATGATTCAAATATCTCTGCTAGGGGACCCGCAATTTCCTCCCTAACCTCCCATAACGTCCTGGGATACATTTCATCAGGTCCCGGAGATTTATCTACCTTGATGCGCGTTAAGACTTCCAGCACCTCCCTCTCTGTAATATGTACACTCCTCAAGACATCACCATTTATTTCCCCAAGTTCCCTAACATCCATGCCTTTCTCAACCGTAAATACCGATGTGAAATATTCATTCAGGATCTCACCCATTTCTTGTGGTTCCGCACATAGATGACCTTGTTGATCCTTAAGAGGCCCTACTCTCTCCCTAGTTACCCTTTTGCCCTTTATGTATTTGTAGAAGCTCTTTGGATTCACCTTTGCCTGATCTGCCAAAGCAATCTCATATCCCCTTTTTGCCCTCCTGATTTCTCTCTTAACTCTACTCCGGCAATCTCTATACTCTTCAAGGGATCCACTTGATCCCAGCTGCCTATGCATGTCATATGCCTCCTTCTTCTTTTTGACTAGTGCCTCAATCTCCCGAGTCATCCAAGGTTCCCTACTTCTACCAGCCTTGCCCTTCACTTTCACTTTTGTGATGGGACGGTCCCTCTGCACCGTCCCATCACACACTCGCAGGGCAGGTACAGCAGAGTAAAGCTCTCCAGCCCTCATTCCTGCCCCTTCAACAGTGCAGCACTACCTCAGTACCGACCCTCCGACAGTGCGGCGCTCCCTCAGTACCGACCCTCCGACAGTGCGGCGCTCCCTCAGTACCGACCCTCCGACAGTGCGGCGCTCCCTCAGTACCGACCCTCCGACAGTGCGGCGCTCCCTCAGTACTGCACTGAAGCAGGGACTATAGGCTCAGGTCCTGGAGCGGGGCTTGAACCCATGACTTACTGACAGAGCAAGTGCTACCATGAAGCCAAGTTGACACTTATCACATTTTCACAGCTGTTGTTAAGCGTAGTCAGCTCATCATTATGATAGAAATTAATAAATTGTTTGTAAATTCTATGCTAAACTATACCGTAATTAATTTTCTTATGTAGTGATTCCCATTTCACCAACCATAGAAGTGATCTCCCATAATTAACTCTCTCTTTAGAAATTCCAGGCAGACTTTCTGAATTGTAAAAGACAGTCTGATAAATACCTTAGAAATAGTGGCCAGCGCGTTGTAAATTCAAATAATTGTTGGTTAAATTCAAAAGGAGATCCAGTCAAACACATCGTGAATGAATCAGACAACGTTTATAGTCGAATTGAGAGTTGGCCCCTGGCCTGTCTTTTATTAATAATAAAATAAAATTGCAACAAAATGAGCTGCAATATTCTTCTGTGAGTAAAGGTGGTTTTTAACCCCTTGTTTTCTGATACAATTCAAGAAACCAATACTGCACTTCATTTTTTTTTTATTCGTTCATGGGATGTGGGCGTCGCTGGCGAGGCCGGCATTTATTGCCCGTCCCTAATTGCCCTCGAGAAGGTGGTGGTGAACCAGATGGGTTTTTACGACAATCCGGTAGTTTCATGGCCACCATTACTGATACTAGTTTTTTTATTCCAGAATTTTATTTAATTTCTACCCCAATTAGAGGCATTTTTAAGATGTGTGCCCACTGCCTCTTTGAGATATTTAATATTCAATATTTAATGAAGTGAGACTGAACACTTACGTGTAAGCTGGGATGGTAGGTCAGGAGGCCGTTGTCACAAAGTGTTACGTACTTCTTCTTCCATTCTTTGTTGAGTGACTTGCCGCTCCGTTTCAGGAGAATCCCCTACAGGAGAACGCACCAGAGTCAGAACTGCAGGAAAACTGCATCTTTTCATAGAAATCACAGAATTATAGAAAATTTACGGCACAGAAGGAGGCCATTCAGCCCATCGTGTCCGCATCGGCCAAAAATGAGCCACCCAGCCTAATCCCACTTTCCAGCACTTGCTCCGTAGCCCTGTAGTTTTAGGCTCTTCAGGTGCACATCCAGGTACTTTTTAAATGAGTTGAGGGTTTCTGCCTCTCCCACCCTCTCAGGCAGTGAGTTCCAGACCCCACCACACTCTGGCTGAAAAAACTTTTCGTTAGCTCCCCTCTAATCCTTCTACCAATCACTTTAAATCTATGCCCCTGGTTATTGACCTCTCTGCTAAGGGAAATAGGTCCTTCCTATCCACTCTATCGAGGCCCCTCATAATTTTCTACACCTCAATTAAATCTCCCCTCAGCCTCCTCTGTTCCAAAGAAAACAACCCCAGCCTATCCAATCTTTCCTCACAGCTAAAATTCTCCAGTCCTGGCAACATCCTCGTAAATCTCCTCTGCACCCTCTCCAGTGCAATCACATCCTTCCTGTAATGTGGTGACCAGAACTGTACGCAGTACTCAAGCTGTGGCCGAACCTGTGTTTTATACAGTTCCAGCATAACCTCCCTGTTCTTATATTCTCTGCCTCGGCTAATAAAGGAAAGTATTCCATATGCCATCTTAACCACCTTATCTACCTGGCCTGCTACCTTCAGGGATCTGTGGACATGCACTCCAAGGTCCCTCACTTCCTCTACACCTCTCGGTATCCTCCCATTTATTGTGTATTCCTTTGCCTTGTTTGCCCTCCCCAAATGCATTACCTCACACTTCTCTGGATTGAATTCCATTTGCCACTTTTCTGCCCACCTGACCAGTCCATTGATATCTTCCTGCAGTCTACAGCTTTCCTCCTCACTATCAATCATACGGCCAATTTTTGTATCATCTGCAAAAATCTTGATCATGCCCCCCACATTTAAGTCCAAATCATCAATATATACCACAAAAAGCAAGGGACCTAGTACTGAGCTCTGCGAAACCCCACTGGAAACAGCCTTCCAGTCATAAAAAACACCCGTTGACCATTACCCTTTGCTTCCTGCCACTGAGCCAATTTTGGATCCAATTTGCCACATTCCCTTGGATCCCATGGGCTTGTACGTTTTTGACCAGTCTGCCACGTGAGACCTTGTCAAAAGCCTTGCTAAAATCCATGTAGACGACATCAAATACACTACCCTCGTCGACCCTCCTTGTTACCTCCTCGAAAAATTCAATCAATTTAGTCAGACACGACCTTCCTTAACAAAACCCTGTTGCCAACACAGAAAAACTATAATGTAGAGCCTGGGCACAGTGATCCAAAGCACATTTGTCGCCATACCCAGAGACTGTCTCTCCCTGACTTGGCTCATTATTATTACACAGGGCAACAAAATCAGCTGCAAACCAACATACAACCACGGCATCGCAGATGCTCCAATAGGAAGAGGGTAAATTTGGTATTCTGGAAGGATGAATTCAATGGGCTGAAGGGCCTTTGCTGAAACTTTTGTGACTAGCAGTGGTATTGTCAGGATTACAGTGACAGCATTGACACAAGGCTGTGGAAGCGTTGGCTGAGAGTCATTGGGCAGTTTGTTTAACTCAGTGTGGAATGGCCTTTGCAGCTTTCAAAACATGCTCATATTTTCTAACTGATTTTGGTCGAGAATTTAACTCCATCGTGAGCACCTGTCAGTGATATTACAGGAGGGACAATATGGGTCAGTGCAAATCAGTGATATTGCAGGTGGGGCTCTATAGGTCAGTGCAAATCAGTGATATTACAGGAGGGACTCTATAGGTCAGTGCAAATCAGTGATATTACAGGAGGGACAATATAGGTCAGTAGCGGTGAGTGATATTACAGGAGAGACTCTATGGGTCAGTAGCGGTGAGTGATATTACAGGTGGGGCTCTATGGGTCAGTGCAAATCAGTGATATTACAGGAGGGACAATATAGGTCAGTAGCGGTGAGTGATATTACAGGAGAGACTCTATGGGTCAGTCGCGGTGAGCGATATTACAGGTGGGGCTCTATGGGTCAGTGCAAATCAGTGATATTATAGGAGGGACTCTATGGGTCAGTAGCGGTGAGTGATATTACAGGTGGGGCTCTATGGGTCAGTAGCGGTGAGTGATATTACAGGAGGGACTCTATGGGTCAGTAGCGTTGAGTAATATTACAGGAGGGACTCTGGATCAGTAGCGGTGAGTGATATTACAGGAGGGACTCTATGGGTCAGTAGTGATGAGTGATATTGCAGGAGGGACTCTATGGGTCAGTAGTGATGAGTGATATTACAGGAGGGACTCTATGGGTCAGTAGTGATGAGTGATATTACAGGAGGGACTCTATGGGTCAGTAGTGATGAGTGATATTACAGGAGGGACTCTGTGGGTCAGTAGCGTTGAGTAATATTACAGGAGGGACTCTGGATCAGTAGCGGTGAGCGATATTACAGGAGGGACTCTATGGGTCAGTAGCGGTGAGCGATATTACAGGAGGGACTCTGTGGGTCAGTAGCGTTGAGTAATATTACAGGAGGGACTCTGGATCAGTAGCGGTGAGCGATATTACAGGAGGGACTCTATGGGTCAGTGGCGTTGAGTGATATTACAGGAGGGACTCTATGGGTCAGTAGTGATGAGTGATATTACAGGAGGGACTCTATGGGTCAGTGGCGTTGAGTGATATTACAGGAGGGACTCTATGGGTCAGTGGCGTTGAGTGATATTACAGGAGGGACTCTATGGGTCAGTAGTGATGAGAATCCCTACGTGGTCAGTTTTCGGTAAAATATTAAGATGCCTATGTGGCAAAGAAGCAGAATGCAAAATGGTTAGAAAGGGTTAATTAGTTAGTAACTGAGATTGGTACAGGTGGCCTGGCCTCCTGCTGGGCCATATGTTTGCGTAGTCAGCAGGTTTGCATGGTCTTAGCAATGTAGAGTCTTTGATGTGATTCAAGGACTGGTCTGAATGTCTCCATGTTTATGGCAGATCAATATAGGTAACGAGCTTAGCCAAAGTTGAAAGACATTCCAGGTTGGGAGATAAGGAACAGGGAAGAACATTCCAAGTTGGAAGGTGAGGAAGTATCCCCTTTGATGTCTAACAGCAACATGGTCAGCACATGATTATCTATGATTGGCCGGCAATAATGTAACCTCGCATGGCAACCTGTGCCCGGCTTATGATTGGTGTTGACCCTCGTTAAGTATGTTCCAACCCTATTGATTTGTATAAAAATGTGTGGATTTCTGTATGTTTTTGTTCTTGCTCTGCCAGCATAGAGGGACTCTATCAGGAGTCCAAATCAATGCTGCAGACTAAGAACCCTGCTATTAAAGTTGTGATGAACTTTAAAATGTATTCGACTTCAGTTTTTACTGAACCAGACTGAGGGGAAAGAATCCGGATCGTCATTTGGTGGCGCGTACGGGGATCTTAACGGTCGTTCACCGAGAGTTCGCGGAGTAAGAGGCGGATTGTCTCAGACACGGAGGAAGGAAATGGCGCCCCGATGTAAGTAGTCTTAATTTACTACGTCGGTTTTCCTCCAATCCGTCAGTCTGACGACGAATCGTCCAATCGCTAACACTCGTGTGGCGTCCTTACAAGATTCAGGTCAGTCTGGCGAATTCACAGAAATAGCAGGAAGAGGTCAGTGGTCGAATATCACTGAGGGTCAGCTCCGGCTGAGGGTCAGCGTACGTACTGAGGGAATAACTTGTAAGCGGTAGGTCAGTGGTTAATATCACTGAGGGTAGTCAGGGTTTAAGTTCCTGATGATTGGATATAAACAGGAACTATTGATAAAACTTAGATGCCGCCAAAAAAGGCTCAGGAATTAATTTGGAAAAATAACAGAGGTACCACAGCCAAAGAACTAATTGCTTTATGGAGACAGTACTGTAAAAAAAATATGGATAGAATTAAGTGACTAGACAAACGTTTAAAAGACAGAGACCCGAAAAAGAAAGGTTCTGTTGTTTAAGTGTACTGTCCCTTTAAAAAGCCTGTCTTGATCAGTGTTCTTTTTGTCGGTGTTGTGGGCCACGCCCCCTTCTTACTGTGTCTTGCGTGTTTTCTTCCTTTGTGTAATGTATCTGTCTTGTCGTGTGTTTAATTCTGATACTGCTGAATTAAAATTGGAGTTATTGAGGTTAAGTGAACTATTAAATTCTGTTTCTTATAAAGTGTAAAGAGGAAGGAGGAAGCCTCCGAAAGCTTGTAGATTTCAAATAAAAATTGTTGGACTATAACTTGGTGTTGTAAAATTGTTTACAATTATAAAGTGTGGACATGTTAAATTCCAGACATGGGATCTTAAAAAAATTGGCATTTTGAATGTTTATTTTGTGATTGGCTGTGGTTTAAAAAGAGGTTAAAAATTAACGGGATAGATTAAAAAAACTATCAGGATCATTGTGATAGGAAAAGTCGGAAAGCTGGAACAGCTCGGAGCATTGATTATAATCACATCCACTACAAGTATGTGAAAAAATAGTGTGCAAAAATATAGTATAAAGCAATCCACAAATGTGAGAAGTAAAAAAATCAGTCAAACCTGTGTGAAGTGAAATTTTGAAGGTGGGAACTTAATCTCAAAAGGGAGAAGGATCAAGTTACTCCTACCACAAGAGCAAGTTAATATTAACCCCTTCCATCCCAAGAAGCCAGACTGTCATGCCAAGAGCAGTTCAAACAGATAGAAATGACCCAGTCGGTTGAGAACTGTCTGAGGCTTGCCCAGAACACAGGTGAACATGAGGCAACAATTGGTATAGGTTATATTAGTAAAACTGTCCCAATTACTCGGAAATGCCAAAGGCTACAATTGACTGAGATATAAGTTTTCACGCTACAGTGAAAAATTGATAAGAAAGGAATGTAAAACAAATCATATGAAAAGGAAGCATAGGTTAGACAATTGGAAGTCCATTACTTGAGCTATGTACTGACACAGGGTACTAAACGCCTATCAGTTTTACCCTGCCACAGTATGATAAGGAAGTTTTGACAAGTTCTGGGGCTATTCAATTTTATTTGAAATTAATAGTAGAATACAAGATCTGACCAAAGAGGGGAGACCTTCCCTGACAAATTATATAACTCGCATTGAGAATGCGAAGAAAACTCAACAATTAGATCAACACCTCCTAACTCAAGTGTTAAAACAAAGAGCGACATGGAATGAAGGTGGACATCGTAAAGAGAGATAGGCAAATATGGAGACGTAAAGATCTGTGATAAGTGATATAGCAACTGCCTTTGCCTCAGTTGTTAACACCATTGATTTGACAACATTAGATCAAAAGGTCAGAGATTTAGGGTCTCGCATTAAAGATATATTAAAAGATAAATGAAAATACAGATAAGGAATTGTCTGAGGATCAAATGCTGACCATACATTTGCAAAGGATAGCTACAGTGCTAGAAACACATGCCCAAACCATTAATAAATTAATAAAAGAGGAATATAACGTATCTTAGCAGGCGGCTGCTAATGATATCTGCTTAATGTGGTTACATCTTGAAAACACAGAGATTAGGACTTGGAGTTAGAAATTCCAGTCTGCAGCCCTGCGTGCATCTGTATGTGGGAGAGACCGTGTTTATTTCAGACAGGCTGCGTGCTTCAGAGAGAGAGAGACTAGGCAATTTCTCTCTCCTGTTTTGTTTTCTGAATTTGTTTCGGGTAAAGGGATTATTCCTTTGGATAAATAAATAATAAATGAAGATTTGACAAATTAATCACTTGGGCTCTCAAGAAGAGCCGCAATGGATTTTCTGTGTTTCTTTTAAAACAGGTGACCCTGGGTTTTTTTTGGGACCACGTGAGTGTTGATGGTGCAGGATTACCCAGAGTAGTTACAAAGTTACGGTGCAACCTTTGCTGGAGAAATTTGGTGCAGGAAACGATCCAGTGGTGTTAAAGATTTAAGACTTTAGCTGCAGACATCAGCGGATACCAAATGTCACAGCGTGGTGATATCAACCTGATTCTCTTCTTTTGAAAACATTTTGATTTGTTTTGTTTTAACCTATTTGTTGTCTTCCGAGACAGAGTGCTCGAGGTGGGGAGATATGGGAATTTCTCTAAAGTCATTGAATTGGGCATGATAAAAAATCAATCTGGCATAAATATACAATCTAGTGGAAGTCAGGAAAGTGTAGTTGAGAATAGTAAATTGATAGCTTTCTCGTGGAGATATTTGTGTCCTTGCCGATAATGAATAATGAGAAAACTACACTCAAAAGCCTGGCCACCACCCTGACATCGGGACCATGCAGGGGGAGATAAGCACTCTAGACACCCCTGATCTTTTTGATAAGATAACCTGAAAACCTAAGAATGGCTACAGTGGACATAAAAGATACAAATGTATGTTGCCTTCATCTGAAACGGAGATCAGGTTGAAGAACATGATTACAAAGGCCTATGGCCTGGTGAGCTATTGCAACCACTCTTTAAACAAACCAGTTGCTTTTACAGGACTGAATCCTACAGGACATATGATGTGTGCCATGGAAAATGTTCGGAAATGCCATGAGGAAGAAGAGACTGGCCAGCAGAAAGTTAATATCCCTAAGCTCATTCCTATGAGATGCTGCTAGTATGCGGAGATACATGAAGAAGATACATTGAAGAATGAGTCTCAGACAGGCTCAGTTACTTGACAACAGCACAACAGGAAAATGGTTAATGTGGTTCAGGCGAGTGAGAAATCCTTTTAAACAAGGCACTGACACATGGTCTATAGAGAAACCAACTAATTAATGAAACAGTCAGGAAACACTGGTATCAATCAAAAGGACTGAAATTAAAGTAAAGAGGGACACAGTAATTTGGATTTCCAAAATTCAGGGTTAGGTTCCCACCAGTTAACAATAAAATTGGGAGAAACAATATTTAGAAGATATCCGCACGATGGATACAAAATTACAAGATTATGAGGGGCCCAGATAAAGTAGACAGGAAGTACCTGTTTCCCCTAGCAGAGGGTTCAAGAACTAGAGGACGTAGATTTAAGCTGATTGGCTGGAACAAAATTAAAGGGATGTGTTACTAGACATGCTGTCACTGTGTGTCCACATAGTGTTGGACACAGCCTAGAAGCACAGTGTGGGTTTAATAATACCGGTACCAATCCGGATATTAACTGTACCATGGAGGCCCTAGAGGCGGATCTAAAACCCATTTAAGTGGCATATGCCGGAGAGGGCGAATACTGTGTTACAACTAATTTGAAAACGTTTAAATATGCCAATCTAACTTGTGATATTTTAAGTCCAGAATTCCTGGTTCGGATTGGACCCGAGGAACTGGTAGAGATACACCGGCATAACCTCACCACCTTACAAGTTTCTGAGAATGTCAGAAAGGACTTAAAAGCATATCAGGACACATTTGGGTATCTGACACCCCTGTTGCCTAAATACTTGAAAGCATTGCGAATGGAGATACGCCTCTCCCAGAAGGTTTATTATAACCTACAACAGGACAATAACAACATTAAGCATGACATTGACCAAATTAAAGTCACCACCTGGTGAAATGACCTCTGGAATTTGGGACTGAATATACAGATCCATCCTTGGATTAGATTAATTTCATATGTATTAGTCGTAGTGCAGTTTGTTGTAATGTGCTTCTTGATTTTCATTGCATGTAATAAATGTAAGCAGAGGATGAAGGGTTTGGCAAAGATAGTAAAACAGAGCCTGGGTGAGAATGTCCCCATTGTCTCTGTGGTTTCAACTAAGAAAACATCTTAATGGTACCGGGAGTAGCACCCGCTGGGGTAAGGTGCATGTAAAAGGGAAGACAATTATAGTTTGATAGGATTATCAGATGCTCTGCCTCTCTTCCACCCAGACTGGTGGCCAGCACGAAGAGAACCTGGTTAAGATGAGGTACAGCATCTAACGGGATATTGTAGGGAGAATTTGGATTAAGGGATATAATGGGGAGGGAACCAATTCACAGGTGTAAAATGGTCTGAAAGGTACCATTCAGTCTAGTTAGGCTGGAAACAAAATATAAAGCACCATAGGATATTTGACTATGTTAGCCTTTTCAAATTAACATGAATAGGTTTAGCTGACCAAGGACATTCGCAGCTTACTTGAGAGATGTTTAGAAGGAGTCTGTTCCTGAGAACAGATAAGAGTACAAAGGCGTATTGATGAAACATGTCTGTGTTCTATTGGGACTTCTCTAGTTCAAGGGCTAGTCATATTCATTGTTATGATTCTTATAGTTTATTGCTTACTTAAATGTTGCTGCGCTGCAGAACCAGTGAGCACCGTAATAATTGGTTATCATAAAATGATAAAAGGGGGGAATGAGAATCCCTACGTGGTCAGTTTTCGGTAAAATATTAAGATGCCTATGTGGCAAAGAAGCAGAATGCAAAATGGTTAGAAAGGGTTAATTAGTTAGTAACTGAGATTGGTACAGGTGGCCTGGCCTCCTGCTGGGCCATATGTTTGCGTAGTCAGCAGGTTTGCATGGTCTTAGCAATGTAGAGTCTTTGATGTGATTCAAGGACTGGTCTGAATGTCTCCATGTTTATGGCAGATCAATATAGGTAACGAACTTAGCCAAAGTTGAAAGACATTCCAGGTTGGGAGATAAGGAACAGGGAAGAACATTCCAAGTTGGAAGGTGAGGAAGTATCCCCTTTGATGTCTAACAGCAACATGGTCAGCACATGATTATCTATGATTGGCCGGCAATAATGTAACCTCGCATGGCAACCTATGCCCGGCTTATGATTGGTGTTGACCCTCGTTAAGTATGTTCCAACCCTATTGATTTGTATAAAAATGTGTGGATTTCTGTATGTTTTTGTTCTTGCTCTGCCAGCATAGAGGGACTCTATCAGGAGTCCAAATCAATGCTGCAGACTAAGAACCCTGCTATTAAAGTTGTGATGAACTTTAAAATGTATTCGACTTCAGCTTTTACTGAACCAGACTGAGGGGAAAGAATCCGGATCGTCAGTGATGAGTGATATTACAGGAGGGACTCTATGGGTCAGTAGCGGTGAGTGATATTACAGGAGGGACTCTGGATCAGTAGCGGTGAGTGATATTACAGGAGGGACTCTATGGGTCAGTAGTGATGAGTGATATTACAGGAGGGACTCTATGGGTCAGTAGCGGTGAGTGATATTGCAGGAGGGACTCTATGGGTCAGTAGCGGTGAGTGATATTGCAGGAGGGACTCTATGGGTCAGTAGCGATGAGTGATGCTAGGTGTATCTCAATGATATTAGTGACCCAACACCCTACCTGCTCCATTAAGCAAGATTAGGGATCACAGGCCATGTTGTTACTTGGTATCTATTCCAGTGACATCATTTTGAACATCTTACGTTATTCAGGCCTTAGGTTTAGGTCAGAAACCTTCCGTTAACAAAACAACTAAACATAGGGAGTAGAATCCAATTTTTCTTGCCAAAGGAGTTTTTCTGTGGCCTGAAATAAAATATTCTTCTTCCTCAAGGCTGAAACTTCCTTCACAGTTATTCCCTCACACTGGGGAGGATTTCCGACAAAATCTCCCTCAAGTATTTCCAATGTGAATAGGCCCCAACTATTGTTGTATTCATTATTTTAAGTGTCAGCTTGGCTCAGTGGGTATCACTCTCGCCTCTGAGTCAGAAGGTTGTGGGTTCGAGCCGCACTCCAAGACTTGAGCGCATAATCTAGGCTGACACCAAAGTACTGTACTGAGGGGCCGTCTTTCAGATGGGATGGTAGATTTTGGCCCGTTCTGCCTGTTCAGGTTGATATGAAAGATCCCAAGACAGTATTTGAAAAGGTCAATGGGTGCTGGTGTATAGGTCGCTGGGTGCTGGTCTATAGGTCGCTGGGTGCTAGTCTATAGGTCGCTGGGTGCTGGTCTATAGGTCAATGGGTGCTGGTCTATAGGTCAACGGGTGCTGGTCTATAGGTTGCTGGGTGCTGGTCTATAGGTCAATGGGTGCTCGTCTATAGGTCAATGGGTGCTAGTCTATAGGTCGCTGGGTGCTGGTCTATAGGTCGCTGGGTGCTGGCATATAGGTCGATGGGTGCTGGTCTATAGGTCAATGGGTATTGGTCGATAGGTCGATGGGTGCTGGTCTATAGGTGATAGGTGCTGGCATTTAATACCACGGGTTTCTGGCACAGCCACGTTGGGCTGAATGGCCTCCTTCTGTGCCGTATGATTCTAACGGTGTACAATCCTGTGAGTGCTAGAATGCAGCGCAAAGGGTGGGCGAGCACTCACTGTCAGGGACCTCCTCCCAGTGGTCAACCATCACCTCTGAATCCAGACACTGAGTGACTGCAGGACATTAAAACAAAGGGAGCATCACAGCTGAGCCAATTCTGTCATTACATGACATCCAGGGGACAATGAGGAGCAGGAACCCTGCCTGATTTCTCCCTCTCTCTAACCCAGGGGTCACTGGACAGTGATCAGGAGCAAGAACCCTGCCTGATATGGTGATAGATTGGGAAAAGGGGATGTGCAACGAGACCTGGGTGTCCTTGCACACCAGTCGCTGAAAGCGAGCATTCAGGTGCAGCAAGCAGTTAGGAAGGCGAATGATATGTTGGCCTTCATTGCAAGAGGATTTGAGTACAGGAGCAGGGATGTCTTACTGCAGTTGTACAGGGCCTTGGTGAGACCACATCTGGAGTATTGTGTGCAGTTTTGGTCTCCTTATCTGAGGAAGGATGTCCTTGCCATGGAGGGAGTGCAACGAAGGTTTACCACACTGATTCCTGGGATGGCAGGACTGACGTATGAGGAGAGATTGGGTCGACCAGGCCTATATTCACGAGAGTTTAGAAGAATGAGAGGTGATCTCATCAAAACATATAAAATTCTAACAGATTGACAGACTAGATGCAGGGAGGATGTTCTCGATGGCTGGGGAGTCCAGAGCCAGGGGTCACAGTCTCAAGATACGGGGTATGCCATTTAGAACCGAGATTAGGAACACAGGAACAAAAGTAGGCCATTCAGCCCCTCGTGCCTGCTCCGCCATTTGATAAGATCATGGCTGATCTGTGATCTAACTCCATATACCTGCCTTTGGCCCATATCCCTTAATACCTTTTTTACTGCCAAAAAGCTATCTATCTCAGATTTAAATTTAGCAATTGAGTTGGCACAATTGGCGTTTGCGGAAGAGAGTTCCAAACTTCTACCACCCTTCGTGTGTAGAAATGTTTTCTAATCTCACTCCTGAAAGGTCTGGCTCTAATTTTTAGACTGTGCCCCCTGCTCCAAGAATCCCCAACCAGCGGAAATAGTTTCTCTCCATCCACCCTATCTGTTCCCCTTAATATCTTATAAACTTCGATCAGATCACCCCTTAACCTTCGAAACTCTAGAGAATACAACCCCAATTTGTGTAATCTCTCCTCGTAACTTAACCCTTGAAGTCCGGGTATCATTCTGGTAAACCTACGTTGCACTCCCTCCAAGGCCAATATGTCCTTCCGAAGGTGCGGTGCCCAGAACTGCTCACAGTACTCCAGGTGCGGTCTAACCAGGGTTTTGTATAGCTGCAGCATAACTTCTGCCCCCTTGTACTCTAGTCCTCTAGATATAAAGGCCAACATTCCATTAGCCTTATTGATTATTTTCTGAAGAGAAATTTCTTCACTCAGAGGGTGGTGAACCTGTGGAATTTTCTTCCACAGAAGGCAGTGGAGGCCAAGTCATTAGGTGTATTCAAGAAGGAGATCGATATATTTCTTAATGTTAAAGGGATCAAGGGATATGGGGAAAAAGCAGGAACAGGGTACTGAGTTAGACGATCGGCCATGATCATGTGGAATGGTGGAGCAGGCCCAAAAGTCCGAAAGACCTACTCTTGCTCCTATTTTCTATCTTTCTATGTTCATAATGGTTGTGAAGGGAAAGATTCATATTGATAGTGAGGGAAAGGTTTGTATTGATAGTTTTTTTTTATTCGTTCATGGGATGTGGGCATCGCTGGCAAGGCCGGCATTTATTGCCCATCCCTAATTGCCCTCGAGAAGGTGATGGTGAGCCGCCTTCATGAACCACTGCAGTCCGTGTGGTGAAGGTTCTCCCACAGTGCTGTTAGGAAGGGAGTTCCAGATTTTGACTCAGCGACGATGAAGGAACGGTGATATATTTCCAAGTCGGGATGGTGTGTGACTTGGAGGGGAACGTGCAGGTGGTGTTGTTCCCATGTGCCTGCTGCCCTTGTCCTTCTGGGTGGTAGAGGTCGCGGTTTTGGGAGGTGCTGTCGAAGAAGCCTTGGCGAGTTGCTGCAGTGCATCCTGTGAATGGTACACACTGCAGCCACAGTGCGCCGGTGGTGAAGGGAGTGAATGTTTAGGGTGGTGGATGGGGTGCCAATCAAGCGGGCTGCTTTGACCTGGATGGTGTCAAGCTTCTTGAGTGTTGTTGGAGCTGCACTCATCCAAGCAAGTGGAGAGTATTCCATCACACTCCTGACTTGTGCCTTGTGGATGGTTGAAAGGCTTTGGGGAGTCAGGAGGTGAGTCACTCGCCGCAGAATACCCAGCCTCTGACCTGTTCTTGTAGCCACAGTATTTATATGGCTGGTCCAGTTAAGTTTCTGGTCAATGGTGACCCCCAGGATGTTGATAGTGGGGATTCGGCGATGGTAATGTCGTTGAATGTCAAGGGGAGGAGGTTAGACTCTCTCTTGTTGGAGATGGTCATTGTCTGGCGCAAATGTTACTTGCCACTTATCAGCCCAAGCCTGGATGTTGTCCAGGTCTTGCTGCATGCAGGCACAGACTGCTTCATTATTTGAGGGGTTGCGAATGGAACTGAACACTGTGCAATCATCAGCGAACATCCCCATTTCTGACCTTATGATGGAGGGAAGGTCATTGATGAAGCAGCTGAAGATGGTTGGGCCTAGGACACGGCCCTGAGGAACTCCTGCAGCAATGCCCTGGGGCTGAGATGATTGGCCTCCAACAACCACTACCATCTTCCTTTGCGCTAGGTATGACTCCAGCCACTGGAGAGTTTTCCCCCTGATTCCCATTGACTTCAATTTTTCGAGGGCTCCTTGGTGCCACACTAGGTTAAATGCTGCCTTGATGTCAAGGGCAGTCACTCTCACCTCACCTCTGGAATTCAGCTCTTTTGTCCATGTTTGGACCAAGGCTGTAATGAGGGCTGGAGCCGAGTGGTCCTGGCGGAACCCAAACTGAGCATTGGTGAGCAGGTTATTGGTGAGTAAGTGCCGCTTGATAGCACTGTCGACGACACCTTGCATCACTCTGCTGATGATTGAGAGTAGACTGATGGGGCGGTAACTGACTGGATTGGTTTTGTCCTGCTTTTCGTGGACAGGACTTACCTGGACAATTTTCCACATTGTCGGGTAGATGCCAGTGTTGTAGCTGTACTGGAACAGCTTGGCTAGAGGCGCAGCTCGTTCTGAAGCACAAGTCTTCAGCATTGCAACTGGGATGTTTTCGGGGCCCATAGCCTTTACTGTATAGTGAGGGAAAGGTTTATATTGATAGCGAGGGAAAGGTTTATATTGATAGCGAGGCAAAGGTTTATATTGATAGCGAGGGAAACGTTTATATTGATAGCGAGGGAAAGGTTTATATTGATAGCGAGGGAAAGGTTTAAATTGATAGCGAGGGAAAGGTTTAAATTAATAGTGAGGGAAAAGTTTATATTGATAGTGAGGGAAAGGTTTATATTGATAGTGAAAAAAACGTTTATATTGATCATGAGGGAAAAGTTTATATTGATAGTGAGGGAAAGGCAGGGCTAAGGTACTAAATGAGTACTTTGTATCTTTCTTTACCAAGGAAGCAGTTGCAGCCAAAGTCTCAGTAAAAGAGGAGGTAGTTGAGATACCGGATGGGCTAAAAATTGATAAAGAGGAGGTGCTAGAAAGGCTAGCAGTACTTAAAGTAGATAAATCACCCGGTCCGGATGGGATGCATCCTCAGTTGCTGAGGGAAGTAAGGGTGGAAATTGCGGAGGTACTGGCCATAATCTTCCAAACATCCTTAGATACAGGGGTGGTGTCAGAGGACTGGAGAATTGCAAATGTTACGCCCTTGTTCAAAAAAGGGTGTAAGGATAAACCCAGCAACTACAGGCCAGTCAGTTTAACCTCGGTGGGGGGGGAACTTTTAGAATCAATGATCCGGAACAGAATTAACAGTCACTTGGACGAGTGTGGATTGATTAGGGAAAGCCAGCACGGATTTGTTAAAGGCAAATCGTGTTTAACTAACTTGATCGAGTTTTTTGATGAGGTAACAGAGAGGGTCGATGAGGGCAATGCAGTTGATGTGGTGTATAGGGACTTTCAAAGGGCGTTTGATAAAGTGCCGCATCATTGGATTGTCATCAAGATTGAAACTCATGAAATAAAAGGGGCAGTAGCAACATGGACACAGAATCGACGAAGTAACAGGAAGCAGAGAGTAGTGGTGAATGGCTGTTTTTTGGACTGGAGGGAGGTGTACAGTGGTGTTCCCGAGGGGTCAGTGCTGGGACCACTGCTTTTGTTGATCTAAATTAAGGATTTCCATACTTTGGTACTCAATGTCTCTATATAGAAAGCCCAAGGTCCCGTATGCATTTTTAACCACTTTCTCAACCTGCCCTGCCACCTTCAATGATTTGTGCACATATACCCCCAGATCTCTCTGTTCCTGTACCCCTTTTAGAGTTGTGCCCTCTAGTTTATATTGCCTCTCCTCGTTCTTCCAACCGAAATGCATCATTTTGCATTTTTCTGTGTTAAATTTCATCTGCCACGTGTCCGCCCATTCCACCAGCCTGTCTATATCCTCTTGAAGTCTATCACTATCCTCCTCACTGTTCACCACCCTTCCAAGTTTTGTGTCATCTGCAAATTTTGAAATTGTGCCCTGTACACCCAAGTCCAAGTCATTAATATATATCAAGAAAAGCAGTGGTCCCAGCACCGACCCCTGGGGAACACCACTGTACACCTCTCTCCAGTCCGAAAAACAACCGTTCACCACTACTCTCTGTTTCCTGTCACTTAGCCAATTCTGTATCCATGTTGCTACTGCCCCCTTTATTCCATGGGCTTCAATCTTGATGATAAGCCCACCGTGCGGCACTTTATCAAATGTCTTTTGAAAGTCCACATATACCACATCAACTGCATTGCCCTCATCGACCCTCTCTGTTACCTCATCAAAAAACTCTGTCAGGTTAGTTAAACACAATTTGCCTTTAACAAATCCTTGCTGGCTTTCCCTAATCAATCCATCCTCGTCCAAGCAACTGTTAATTCTGTCCCGGATTATCGTTTCTAAAAGTTTCCCCACCACTGAGGTTAAACTGTAGTTGCTGGGTTTATCCTTACACCATTTTTTGAACAAGGGTGTAACATTTGCAATTCTCCAGTCCTTTGGCACCAACCCCGTATCTACGGATGTTTGGAAGATTATGGCCAGTACCTCCGCAATTTCCACCCTTACTTCCCTCAGCAACCTAGGATGCATCCCTTCTGGACTTGAAAGGAAAATATTTGCAGGGTTATGGGGATAGGGGGAGTGGAAATAACTGGATTGCTCTTGCACAGAGCTGGCAGACTCGATGGGCCGAATGGCCTCCTTCCGTGCTGTAACCTTTCTAAGGTTTATATTGGTAATGAGGGAATGGTTTATTTCGAGTAGTCTCGTGGCAAATCTACCCAAGTACTTTATAGCAACAGATGGAATGATGATTGGGAAACAGCTCTTCAGTGGGCTGGAATCATGTGGACAAGCTTCTGCCTCTGTTGCCAAGCCACAAGCTTTGGTCTACACTTACAAACGTTCAAAAGCGGAGGTCAGGAAGAGACCAGCTGGTCCATCGAGCCTGTCTTATACTGTCATGGTATGACTTCAGTCCCCCCCGCCGCCCGCTCACCCCGCCCGTGTTACCCCAACCTGCACCCGTTCCCCCGCCCATTCTCCCCGCCTGCTCCCATTTCCCGCCTGTCCCTCTCCCCACCCGCCCCCCACCCCCGTTCCCCCCTGCCTGCCTACTCCCCCCACCCCCCGTCTATGTCCGTTCCTACCGCCTGGGAGAGGGAAGGTTTTGCTCATGAAGGGCCAAGGGTTGTAATTCAGGACACCAACGAGAGCAGGAGAGTCGAGGCTAATCAGGAAATAAATGACCAGGCCACACCATATGTGGGTGTTAACAGCCTGTATATTGTGGGAGGAAGGGGAGATGGAGGGAGGGGGCCAGGTCCACAGCTTTTGGGTTCAAGGAAAGAATGAGTTAGATTCCAATATGTTTTGATTCCAAGGAGCGAGGATGCAGAGCCCCAGAGAGGAGGAAAGATATATCGGGCGGGGGGGACTTACAGATAGCGAAGTGCAGGAGCAGTGACCACGATCACAACAGTAAACCCGAAAAAGCAGAGGGAGAGAGAGAGAGAGAAAGACAAGGAAGGAAGCATGTTGGGCAATGGAGGGATGCAGCTCCCCTGCTGGATCCAAGGCTTTGTTGTGCAAGTTATCAGCTCTGGTGTGTGATACAACCGACAGGGGGGTAATGATATTAATAGGCAACCTTTGATCCCAGCACTTTCTTCATTTGATTGGGTTGTTGTGAAGCGATCATCCCTTAATTGGATGAAACTGGCAAAAAGTGGCTGTTCTGTAAACTTTGGTCCTTTGTGTGTTGTGGTAATACCTGGTGAGTCAGTCTGCCACTTCCACTTGGCCGTGGAAAACTATGAGGCCTAATTAAATTAGACAGAATTGGTGGCTTTAATTTGTTTAGATCAATGAGATTTAAATATTTAAAGAGCTCTGGGCCTGACCCTGATGTGTTGGTAGCTGATCCCCTGCAGTGGAATCCCGTGCAGTCTGCATGTATTCATGAGGTACTTTACATGACTAATCCCTTGGTTTGTGTGCAACTATTCCCATCCTCAAGGCACAAATTGCTCATTTACTGAACTGAAAAAGAGTGACCTTTTAACCTTTCCTGTTACAGCAAGCGGTTTACAGCAGTAGAATGGTGCCTGGCTCCACATCACAAGCTGAGAGAGACTCGATTACTGCTATTAGAACAGGACAAAGGATGGGGGAGGAAATCTCGTCTCTGCTCCTCACATGTTATATACAAAAAATGATTATACATATATATATATATATTTGAAATGCAACAGAGTCCTTTTGGTATCAAAATCAGGGACAGAGCCTAAACACATTCCGTTTAAGTATATAACCTTACAACTAGAACTAACAAGGGGCCGTGGAACATCGCAAAAACATTCAGAGAAAGGCTGCGTAACAGGCAAGTGCTGACATCACGGGTCCAGGCGCTGACATCACGGGTCCAGGCGCTGACATCACGGGTCCAGGCGCTGACATCACGGGTCCAGGCGCTGACATCACGGGTCCAACTGGTAACATCACGGCCCAAGCATTGACATCACAGGTCCAACTAGTGACATCACAGCCCAGGCGCTGACATCACGGGTCCAACTGGTGACATCACAGCCCAGGCGCTGTCATCACGGGTCCAACTAGTGACATCACAGCCCAGGCGCTGACATCACGGGTCCAACTGGTGACATCACAGCCCAGGCGCTGTCATCACGGGTCCAACTGGTGACATCACAGCCCAGGTGCTGACATCACGAGGCCGCACTTATTGCTCATTAAGAGCCAATCACGTTAAGTGGGACAGGAGTCCCCAGTAGGCCAGATTGGACATGGCAGGTTCCTTGCTCCCTCAATCATACCTGTCACAATGCGCACTTTGAATCACCTCCAACAGCTTCTCTTTCTCTGCCCACATGGTCACCTGCAGTCATTGGAGGACTCCATCCTTGGTTCACTATCCTGACGCTATTCCTTGGTAGCGTAGTCAAGAAGCGTAGGCTCGAATGTCCTTTAGTGAAGTAAATCTGCCGTCCTTACCCGGTCTGGGCCTAGATGTGACTCCAGACCCACACCAACGTGGTTGTCTCTTAATTGCCCTCTGAAATGGCCTAGCAAGTCACTCAATTGTCTACCACCATCTCAGGGCAATAAATGCAGCCGTACCAGCGACGCTAACACCTAAGAATGAATTTTGCACATCTTTACATGAAAGCTGATGCCACATAACTCTTTCTCCTCGATTGATCCAACAATTGTTGCTACATTCTCCAACTGCCTGTTTGAAATCAAGACTTGGGGGAGACGAAAGTTCCTGCAGCTTAATGTTGGCATAATCAAGGCTGGTCCTTTTGTCTCCCAGCAGCACCATTGAGCCTCTGGCTGCAACTCTAATCAATCACCTCTCATGTCAGGATCGGTCAGGAGGTGTGAAGTGTTAGTACTCTGCTCGATTCCCAGCTCAGCATCCCTCACCCATTCTACATGCGCTCCGTAGCAGACAGCTTTATTTTACCGCCACATTACGATCCACACTCGAACCACCTCCCCCTTCCCACCACGGAAAGGAAAGCCAGTGCCTGCCTCAATTTGATGCGTCACATCTCAAAAGTTCTACAGGCCAAGATGTCTATCTCAGCCTTCCACAAGCGTTAATACATCCAAAACGACACAGGCTGCGTCCACTCCTCAATTAAACCCCATAGTCGCCTCATCTCCACAATTAAAACCCCACACTCACCTCCTCGCCTCAACTAAACACCACACGCCCCTCCTCTCCACAGCTAAACCCCACATTCCCCTCCTCTCAACTAAACCCCGCACTCCCCTCCTCTCCTCAACAGCACTCCACACTCCCCTCCTCTCCACAACTGAACCCCGCACTCCCCTCCTCTCCACAACTGAACCCCACACTCCCCTCCTATCCTCAATTAAACCCCACACTCCCCTCCTCTCCTCAACTGAACCCCACACTCCCCTCCTCTCCTCAACTGAACCCCACTCTACTCCTCTCCTCAACTGAACCCCGCACTCCCCTCCTCTCCTCAACTGAACCCCACACTCCCCTCCTATCCTCAATTAAACCCTGCACTCCCCTCCTTTCCATAACTAAACACAGTCCTTTCCACTCCTCAATTAAACCCCACATTCCCCTCCTCTCCTAAATTAAACCCCACAATCCCCTAATCTTATCAATTAAACCCCACATTCCTCTCCTCTCCATAAGAACATAAGAAATAGGAGCAGGAGTAGGCCAATCGGCCCCTCGAGCCTGCTCCGCCATTCAATAAGATCATGGCTGATCTGGTCCTAACCTCAATTAAACCACACTCCCCTCCTCTCCACAATTAAACCCCACACTCCCCTCCTCTCCACAATTAAACCCCACACTCCCCTCCTCTCCACAATTAAACCCGACGCACCCCATCTCTCTACAATTAAACCCCACTCCCCTCCTCTCCTCAATTAAACCCCACGCACCCCTCCTCCCCACAATTAAACCCCACACTCCCCTCCTCCCCACAATTAAACCCCACACTCCCCTCCTCCCCACAATTAAACCCCACACTCCCCTCCTCTCCACAATTAAAGCCCACACTCCCCTCCTCTCCACAATTAAACCCCACGCACCCCTCCTCCCCACAATTAAACCCCACACTCCCCTCCTCTCCACAATTAAACCCCACACTCCCCTCCTCCCCACAATTAAACTCCACACTCCCCTCCTCCCCACAATTAAACTCCACACTCCCCTCCTCTCCACAATTAAACTCCACACTCCCCTCCTCTCCACAATTAAACTCCACACTCCCCTCCTCTCCACAATTAAAGCCCACACTCCCCTCCTCTACACAATTAAACTCCACACTCCCCTCCTCCCCACAATTAAACCCCACACTCCCCTCCTCTCCACAATTAAACTCCACACTCCCCTCCTCTCCACAATTAAACTCCACACTCCCCTCCTCTCCACAATTAAAGCCCACACTCCCCTCCTCTCCACAATTAAACTCCACACTCCCCTCCTCTCCACAATTAAAGCCCACACTCCCCTCCTCTCCACAATTAAACCCCACACTCCCCTCCTCTCCACAATTAAACTCCACACTCCCCTCCTCTCCACAATTAAAGCCCACACTCCCCTCCTCTCCACAATTAAACTCCACACTCCCCTCCTCTCCACAATTAAAGCCCACACTCCCCACCTCTCCACAATTAAACCATACACTCCCCTCCTCTCCACAATTAAACCCCACACTCCCCTCCTCTACACAATTAAAGCCCACACTCCCCTCCTCTACGCAATTAAACCCCACACTCCCCTCCTCTACACAATTAAACCCCACACTCCCCTCCTCTACACAATTAAACCCCACACTCCCCTCCTCTACACAATTAAAGCCCACACTCCCCACCTCTCCACAATTAAACCCCACCTCCCCTCCTCTACACAATTAAACCCCACACTCCCCTCCTCTCCACAATTAAAGCCCACACTCCCCTCCTCTCCACAATTAAAGCCCACACTCCCCTCCTCTCCACAATTAAACCCCACACTCCCCTCCTCTCCACAATTAAAGCCCACACTCCCCTCCTCTCCACAATTAAACCCCACACTCCCCTCCTCTCCACAATTAAACTCCACACTCCCCTCCTCTCCACAATTAAACTCCACACTCCCCTCCTCCCCACAATTAAAGCCCACACTCCCCTCCTCTCCACAATTAAACTCCACACTCCCCTCCTCTCCACAATTAAACTCCACACTCCCCTCCTCTCCACAATTAAAGCCCACACTCCCCTCCTCTCCACAATTAAAGCCCACACTCCCCTCCTCTCCACAATTAAAGCCCACACTCCCCTCCTCTCCACAATTAAAGCCCACACTCCCCTCCTCTCCACAATTAAAGCCCACACTCCCCTCCTCTCCACAATTAAACTCCACACTCCCCTCCCAGAACCATAGAACCAGAGAAAAGATACAGCACAGAAGGGGGCCATTCGGCCCATCGTGTCCGCGCAATCAGGTGCCCATTCTAATCCCACCTTCCAGCACCCGGTCCGTAGCCCTGCAGCTTACAGCACTTTAGGTGCAGGTCCAGGTACTTTTAAAAAGAGTTGAGGGTCCCTGCCTCTACCACCAATTCGGGCAGTGAATTCCATACACCCACCACCCTCTGGGTAAAAAGTTTTTCCTCATGTCCCCTCTAATCCTTCCACCATTCAGCTTAAATCTATGTCCTCTAGTTCTTGAACTCTCCGCTAGGGGAAACAGGTACTTCCTGTCTACTCTATCTGGGCACCTCATAATTTTGTACACCTCAATCAAGTCTCCCCTCAGCCTCCTCTGCTCCAAGGAAAACAACCCCAGTCGATCCAATCTCTCCTCGTAGCTGCAATTTTCAAGCCCTGGCAACATTCTTGTAAATCTTCCCTGCACTCTCTCCAGAGCAATTAAGTCCTTCCTGTAATGTGGTGACCAGAACTGCGCACAATACTCCAGCTGTGGCCTTACCAGCGTTTTATACAGTTCCATCATTACATCCCTGCTTTTGTATTCCATACCTCGGCTAATAACGGAGAGCATTCCGTATGCCTTCTTCACAACCTTATCGACCTGTACTGCCACCTTCAGGGACCTGTGCACATGCACTCCAAGGTCTCTCACTTCCTCTACCCCTCTCAATATATTCCCGTTTACTGTGTATTCCCTTTAACTGTTTGCCCTCCCTAAGTGCATTACCTCACACTTCTCCGGGTTGAACTCCATTTGCCACTTTTCCGCCCACTCCACCAACCCATTGATATCTTCTTGGAGTCTACAGCTATCCTCTTCACTATCAACTGCACGGCCAATTGTTGTGTCGTCTGCAAATTTGCCAATCATGCCCCCTACATTCAAGTCCAAATCATTAATATATACCACAGACAGCAAGGGACCCAACACTGAGCCCTGTGGCGCACCACTGGAAACGGATTTCCATTCGCAAAGACATCCATCGACTTTTACCCTTTGTTTCCTGTTACTGAGCCAATTTTGGATCCAATTCGCCACATTTCCCTGTATCCCATGGGCTTCTACCTTTCTGATCAGTCTGCCATGTGGGACCTTGTCAAATGCCTTACTAAAATCCATGTAGACAACATCCACTGCACTACCCTCATCAATCCTCCTTGTCACTTCCTCAAAGAATTCAATCAGATTTGTAAGGCATGACCTTCTCTGAACAAATCCATGCTGACTATCCCTGATTAAACCAGGCCTTTCCAAGTGACAGTTTATCCGATCTCTCAGTATTGATTCTAATAGTTTGCCCACCACCGAGGTAAGACTGACCGGTCTATAATTGTTCAGCCTTTCCCTCGTACCCTTTTTAAACATTGGTACTACGTTTGCAGTCTTTCAGTCCTCTGCTACCTCCCTTGTATCTAGTGAGGATTGGAAAATGATCCTCAGAGCATCCGCTATTTCCTCCCTGGCTTCCTTCAATAGCCTAGGAAACAATCCATCCGGCCCTGGTAACTTATCAACTTTCAAGGATTCCAGTCCCTCGAGTACTTCCTCTCTCGTTATGTTTACCTTATCCAATATTTCACACCTCTCCTCTTTAACTACTACGTCTGGATCATCCCTTTCCTTTGTGAATACGGAGATAAAATATTCATTTAAAACCCTACCCACATCCTCTGCTTCTGCACACAAGTTACCCTTATCATCCCTGATAGGTCCCACCATTTTCTTTGCTATCCTCTTGTTCTTAACGTACTGATAAAACATCTTTGGGTTTTCTTTCATCTTACCAGCTAATATTTTTTAATGCCCTCTCTTTACTTTCCTTATTTCCTTTTTTATGTCATCCCTGTACTTTCTATGCTCCTCCTTTCTGCAGTATTTAGTTTTCTGTGACAGTCATAAGCTTTCTTTTTCTGCTTTATCTTGCCCCATACACTTCTAGACAACCAGGGGGCTCTAAATTTGCCAGTGCCACCCTTTTTCTTTGAGGGGACGTGTCTGCATTGTACCCGCAGAATTTCACTTTTGATTGTCTCCCACTGGCTTGCCACTGATTTCTCCTCAAGTAGTTGTGTCCAATCCACTTCTGCCAAATCACATCTAAGTTCTGTAAAATTTGCATTCCCCCAATTTAAAGCGTCTACCCCTGATTTAACTCTGTCCTTTTCCATTATAATGCTGAAACTAACTGAATTGTGATCACTATCCCCAATATGGTCGCCCACTGTCAATTCACCCACTTGCCCATCTTCATTTCCCAGGACTAAATCTAGAATTGCATCCCCTCTTGTTGGGCTTGTCACGTACTGGCTAAAAAAGTTCTCCTGGACACTGATCAAGAATTTTGCGCCCTCTGTGCCCCTCACACTGTTTGAATCCCAGTTGATGTTAGGGTAGTTGAAGTCCCCGACTATTATTACTCTCTTATTTTTGCACTCAGAAATTTGCCTACATATTTGTTCTTCTATCTCCCTTTCGCTATTCAGGGGTCTATAGTACGCTCCTAGTAGTGTGACTGCCCCTTTTTTATTTCTTAGCTCAACCCATATGGCCTCGATTGATGATCCATTGAGCAGATCATCCCTTCTCACAACTGGAATTGATTCTTTAACCAATAATGCTACCCCCCCGCCATTTTATCACCGCCTCTCCTCAATCAAACCCCACACTCCCCTCCTCTCCTCAATTAAACGCCACACTCCCCAAGCCTCCTGAATTAAACCACACATGCCCCTCCACTCCTCAATTAAAATCCACACACCACTCCTCTCCTCTCCGCAAATAAACCCCACACTCCCATCCTCTCCTCAATTAAACTCCACACTCCCCTCCTCTCCTCAATGAGTCTATATGGGTAGAACTGAAAAATAAGAAGGGAGAGATCACTTTGATAGGATTGTACTACAGACCACCAAATAGTCAACGGGAAATTGAGGAGCAAATGTGTGAGGAGATTACAGACAGCTGCAAGAAAAATAGGGTGGTAATAGTAGGGGACTTTAACGTTCCCAACATTGACTGGGACAGCCATAGCATTAGGGGCTTGGATGGAGAGAAATTTGTTGAGTGTAATCAGGAGGAATTTCTCATTCAGTATGTGGATGGCCCGACTAGAGAGGGGGTGAAACTTGACCTCCTCTTGGGAAATAAGGAAGGGCAGGTGACAGAAGTGTTAGTGAGGGATCACTTTGGGACCAGTGATCATAATTCCATTAGTTTTAAGATAGCTATGGAGAATGATAGGTCTGGCCCAAAAGTTAAAATTCTAAATTGGGGAAAGGCCAATTTTGATGGTATTAGACAGGAACTTTCAGAAGTTGATTGGGAGAGTCTGTTGGCAGGCAAAGGGACGTCTGGTAAGTGGGAGGCTTTCAAAAGTGTGTTAACCAGGGTTCAGGGTAAGCACATTCCTTATAAAGTGAAGGGCAAGGCTGGTAGAAGTAGGGAACCTTGGATGACTTGGGAGATTGAGGCCCTAGTCAGAAAGAAGAAGGAGGCATATGACATGCATAGGCAGCTGGGATCAAGTGGATCCCTTAAAGAGTATAGAGATTGCCGGACTAGAGTTAAGAGAGAAATCAGGAGAGCAAAAAGGGGACATGAGATTGCTTTGGCAGATAAGGCAAAGGAGAATCCAAAGTGCTTCTACAAATACATAAAGGGCAAAAGAGTAACGAGGGAGAGAGTAGGGCCTCTTAAGGATCAACAAGGTCATCTATGTGCGGAACCACAAGAGATGGGTGAGATCCTAAATGAATATTTCACATCGGTATTTACGGTTGAGAAAGGCATGGATGTTAGGGAACTTGGGGAAATAAATAGTGATGTCTTGAGGAGTGTACATATTACAGAGAGGGAGGTGCTGGAAGTCTTAACGCGCATCAAGGTAGATAAATCTCTGGGACCTGATGAAATGTATCCCAGGACGTTATGGGAGGTGAGGGAGGAAATTGCGGGTCCCCGAGCAGAGATATTTGAATCATCAACAGCTACAGGTGAGGTGCCTGAAGATTGGAGGGTAGCAAATGTTGTGCCTTTGTTTAAGAAGGGCGGCAGGGAAAAGCCTGGGAACTACAGACCGGTGAGCCTGACATCTGTCGTGGGTAAGTTGTTAGATGGTATTCTGAGAGACAGGATCTACAGGCATTTGGAGAGGCAGGGACTGATTAGGAACAGTCAGCATGGTTTTGTGAGTGGAAAATCATGTCTCACGAATTTGATTGAGTTTTTTGAAGGGGTAACAAAGAAGATAGATGAGGGCTATGCAGTAGACGTGGTCTACATGGACTTTAGCAAAGCCTTTGACAAGGTACCGCATGGTAGGTCGTTACATAAGGTTAAATCTCACAGGATCCAAGGTGAGGTAGCCAATTGGATACAAAATTGGATTGACGACAGAAGACAGAGGGTGGTTGTAGAGGGTTGTTTTTCAAACTGGAGGTCTGTGACCAGCGGTGCGCCTCAGGGATCGGTGCTGGGTCCGCTGTTATTTGTTATTTATATTAATGATTTGGATGAGAATTTAGGAGGCATGGTTAGTAAGTTTGCAGATGACACCAAGATTGGTGGCATTGTGGACAGTGAAGAAGGTTATCTAGGATTGCAACGGGATCTTGATCAATTGGGCCAGTGGGCCGATGAATGGCAGATGGAGTTTAATTTAGATAAATGTGAGGTGATGCATTTTGGGAGATCGAATCGGGCCAGGACCTACTCCGTTAATGGTAGGGCGTTGGGGAGAGTTATAGAACAAAGAGATCTAGGAGTACAGGTTCATAGCTCCTTGAAAGTGGAGTCACAGGTGGATAGGGTGGTGAAGAAGGCATTCAGCATGCTTGGTTTCATTGGTCAGAACAATGAATACAGGAGTTGGGATGTCTTGTTGAAGTTGTACAAGACATTAGTAAGGCTGCACTTGGAATACTGTGTACAGTTCTGGTCACCCTATTATAGAAAGGATATTATTAAACTAGAAAGAGTGCAGAAAAGATTTACTAGGATGCTACCGGGACTTGATGGTTTGACTTATAGGGAGAGGTTGGATAGACTGAGACTTTCTTCCCTGGAGAGTAGGAGGTTTAGGGGTGATCTTATAGAAGTCTATAAAATAATGAGGGGCATAGATAAGGTCGATCGTCAAAATCTTTTCCCAAAGGTAGGGGAGTCTATAATGAGGGGGCATAGATTTAAGGTGAGAGGGGAGAGATACAAAAGGGTCCAGAGGGGCAATTTTTTCACTCAAAGGGTGGTGAGTGTCTGGAACGAGCTGCCAGAGGCAGTAGTGGAGGCGGGTACAATTTTGTCTTTTCAAAAACATTTGGACAGTTACATGGGTAAGATGGGTATAGAGGGATATGGGCCAAGTGCAGGCAATTGGGACGAGGTGAGTGGTATAAACTGGGCGACATGGACATGTTGGGCCGAAGGGCCTGTTTCCATGTTGTAAACTTCTATGATTCTATGATTCTAATTAAACCCCACACGTTCCTTCCTCTCCTCAATTAAACCCCGCGCTCCCCTCCTCTCCACAATTAAACCCCGCGCTCCCCTCCTCTCCACAATTAAACCCCGCGCTCCCCTCCTCCCCACAATTAAACCCCACACTCCCCTCCTCTCCACAATTAAACCCCACACTCCCCTCCTCTCCACAATTAAACCCCACACTCCCCTCCTCCCCTCAATTAAACCCCACACTCCCCTCCTCCCATCAATTAAACCCCACACTCCCCTCCTCTCCTCAATTAAACCCCACACTCCCCTCCTCTCCTCAATTAAACCCCACATTCCCTCCTCCAAATAAAACCCCACACTCCCCTCCTCCCCTCAATTAAACCCTACATTCTCTCCTCTCCGAAATTAAACACCACACTGCCCTCCTCTCCTCAATTAAACCCCACACTCCCCTCCTCCCCTCAATTAAACCCCACACTCCCCTCCTCCCCTCAATTAAACCCCACACTCCCCTCCTCCCCTCAATTAAACCCCACACTCCCCTCCTCCCCTCAATTAAACCCCACACTCCCCTCCTCCCCTCAATTAAACCCCACACTGCCCTCCTCTCCTCAATTAAACCCCACACTCCCCTCCTCCCCTCAATTAAACCCCACACTCCCCTCCTCCCCTCAATTAAACCCCACACTCCCCTCCTCTCCTCAATTAAACCCCACACTCCCCTCGTCTCCACAATTAAACCCCAAGCTCCACTCCTCTCCTCAATTAAACCCCAAACTCCCCTCCTCTCCTCAATTAAATCCCACACTCCCCTCCTCTCCACAATTAAATCCCACACTCCCCTCCTCTCCCACACTCCCCTCCTCTCTCATACTAAATCCCACACTCCACTCCTCTCCCTCACGAAATCCCACACTCCCCTCTCCCACACTCCACTCCTCTCCCACACTAAATCCCAGACTCCCCTCCTCTCCCACACTAAATCCCACACTCCTCTCCTCTCATACTAAATCCCAACATTCCCCTCCTCTCCCAAACTAATACCCACACTCCACTCCTCTCCCACACCAAAACCCACACTCCCCCCCTCTCCCACACTAAATCCCACACTCCCCCCCTCTCCCACACAAAATCCCACACTCCACTCCTCTCCCACACTAAATCCCACATTCCCCTGCTCTCCCACACAAAATCCCACACTCCCGTCCTCTCCCACACAAAATCCCACACTCCACTCCTCTCCCACACTAAATCCCTCATTCCACTCCTCTCCCACACTAAATCCCTCATTCCCGTCCTCTCCCACACTAAATCCCACACTCCACTCCTCTCCCACACTAAATCCCACACTCCACTCCTCTCCCACACTAAATCCCACACTCCACTCCTCTCCCACACTAACCCCCACACTCCACTCCTCTCCCATACTAAATCCCCCACACCACTCCTCTCCCACACTCCCCTCCTCTCCCACACAAAATCCCACACTCCCCTCCTCTCCCACACTAAATCCCACACTCCCCTCCTCTCCCACACTAAATCCCACATTCCCGTCCTCTCCCACACAAAATCCCACACTCCCCTCCTCTCCCACACTAAATCCCACACTCCACTCCTCTCCCACACTAAATCCCACACTCCCCTCCTCTCCCACACTAAATTCCACACTCCCCTCCTCTCCCACACTAAATCCCACACTCCCCTCCTCTCCCAAACTAAATCCCACACTCCCCTCCTCTCCCACACTAAATCCCACACTCCCCTCCTCTCCCACACTAACCCCCACACTCCCCTCCTCTCCCACACTAAATCCCACACTCCACTCCTCTCCCACACTAAATCCCACACTCCTGTTCTCTCCCACACTAAATCCCTCACTCCCATCCTCTCCCAGACTAAATCCCATATTCCCGTCCTCTCCCACACTAAATCCCAAACTCCCATCCTCTCCCACACTAAATCCCACATTCCCGTCCTTCCCACACTCAATCCCACATTCCCACATTCCCATCCTCTCCCACACTCAATCCCACACTCCCATCCTCTCCCACACTAAATCCCACATTCCTGTCCTCTCCCACACTAAATCCCACACTCCCATCCTCTCCCACACTAAATCCCACATTCCCGTCCTCTCCCACACTAAATCTCACACTCCCCTCCTCTCCCACACAAAATCCCACATTCCCGTCCTCTCGCACACTGAATCCCACACTCCCGTCCTCTCCCACACTAAATCTCACACTCCCCTCCTCTCCCACACAAAATCCCACATTCCCGTCCTCTCGCACACTGAATCCCACACTCCCGTCCTCTCCCACACTAAATCTCACACTCCCCTCCTCTCCCACACAAAATCCCACATTCCCGTCCTCTCGCACACTGAATCTCACACTCCCGTCCTCTCCCACACTAAATCTCACACTCCCGTCCTCTCCCACACTAAAACCCACACTCCCCTCCTCTCCCACACTAAATCCCACACTCCCCTCCCCTCCCACACTAAATCCCACACTCCCCTCCTCTCCCACACTAAATCCCACACTCCCCTCCTCTCCCACACTAAATCCCACATTCCCGTCCTCTCCCACACTAAATCCCACACTCCCCTCCTCTCCCACACTAAATCCCACATTCCCGTCCTCTCCCACACTAAATCCCACACTCCCCTCCTCTCCCACACTAAATCCCACATTCCCGTCCTCTCCCACACTAAATCCCACATTCCCGTCCTCTCCCACACTAAATCCCACATTCCCGTCCTCTCCCACACTAAATCTCACACTCCCCTCCTCTCCCACACAAAATCCCACATTCCCGTCCTCTCGCACACTGAATCCCACACTCCCGTCCTCTCCCACACTAAATCTCACACTCCCCTCCTCTCCCACACAAAATCCCACATTCCCGTCCTCTCGCACACTGAATCCCACACTCCCGTCCTCTCCCACACTAAATCTCACACTCCCCTCCTCTCCCACACAAAATCCCACATTCCCGTCCTCTCGCACACTGAATCTCACACTCCCGTCCTCTCCCACACTAAATCTCACACTCCCGTCCTCTCCCACACTAAAACCCACACTCCCCTCCTCTCCCACACTAAATCCCACACTCCCCTCCCCTCCCACACTAAATCCCACACTCCCCTCCTCTCCCACACTAAATCCCACACTCCCCTCCTCTCCCACACTAAATCCCACATTCCCGTCCTCTCCCACACTAAATCCCACACTCCCCTCCTCTCCCACACTAAATCCCACATTCCCGTCCTCTCCCACACTAAATCCCACACTCCCCTCCTCTCCCACACTAAATCCCACATTCCCGTCCTCTCCCACACTAAATCCCACATTCCCGTCCTCTCCCACACTAAATCCCACATTCCCCTCCTCTCCCACACTAAATCCCACACTCCCGTCCTCTCCCACACTAAATCTCACACTCCCCTCCTCTCCCACAATAAATCCCACATTCCCGTCCTCTCCCACACTAAATCCCACACTCCCCTCCTCTCCCACACTAAATCCCACACTCCCGTCCTCTCCCACACTAAATCTCACACTCCCCTCCTCTCCCACACTAAATCCCACACTCCCCTCCTCTCCCACACTAAATCCCACACTCCCCTCCTCTCCCACACTAAATCCCACACTCCTCTCCTCTCCCACACTAAATCCCACACTCCCCTCCTCTCCCACACTAAATCCCACACTCCCGTCCTCTCCCACACTAAATCCCACACTCCCGTCCTCTCCCACACTAAATCCCACACTCCCCTCCTCTCCCACACTAAATCCCACACTCCCGTCCTCTCCCACACTAAATCCCACACTCCCCTCCTCTCCCACACTAAATCCCACACTCCCATCCTCTCCCACACTAAATCCCACACTCCCGTCCTCTCCCACACTAAATCCCACACTCCCGTCCTCTCCCACACTAAATCCCACACTCCCCTCCTCTCCCACACTAAATCCCACACTCCACTCCTCTCCCACACTAAATCCCACACTCCCGTCCTCTCCCACATTCCCGTCCTCTCCCACACTAAATCCCACACTCCCGTCCTCTCCCACATTCCCGTCCTCTCTCACACTAAATCCCACACTCCCTTCCTCTCCCACAATAAATCCCACATTCCCGTCCTCTCGCACACTAAATCCCACACTCCCCTCCTCTCCCACACTAAATCCCACACTCCTGTTCTCTCCCACACTAAATCCCTCACTCCCATCCTCTCCCAGACTAAATCCCATATTCCCGTCCTCTCCCACACTAAATCCCAAACTCCCATCCTCTCCCACACTAAATCCCACATTCCCGTCCTCTCCCACACTCAATCCCACATTCCCACATTCCCATCCTCTCCCACACTCAATCCCACACTCCCATCCTCTCCCACACTAAATCCCACACTCCCCTCCTCTCCCACACTAAATCCCACACTCCCCTCCTCTCCCACACTAAATCCCACATTCCCGTCCTCTCCCACACTAAATCCCACACTCCCCTCCTCTCCCACACTAAATCCCACATTCCCGTCCTCTCCCACACTAAATCCCACATTCCCGTCCTCTCCCACACTAAATTCCACACTCCCCTCCTCTCCCACACTAAATCCCACACTCCCCTCCTCTCCCACACTAAATCCCACACTCCCGTCCTCTCCCACACTAAATCCCACACTCCCGTCCTCTCCCACACTAAATCCCACACTCCCCTGCTCTCCCACACTAAATCCCACACTCCCCTCCTCTCCCACACTAAATCCCACACTCCCCTCCTCTCCCACACTAAATCCCACATTCCCGTCCTCTCCCACACTAAATCCCACACTCCCCTCCTCTCCCACACTAAATCCCACATTCCCGTCCTCTCCCACACTAAATCCCACATTCCCGTCCTCTCCCACACTAAATCTCACACTCCCCTCCTCTCCCACACTAAATCCCACACTCCCGTCCTCTCCCACACTAAATCTCACACTCCCCTCCTCTCCCACACTAAATCCCACATTCCCGTCCTCTCCCACACTAAATCTCACACTCCCGTCCTCTCCCACACTAAATCCCACATTCCCGTCCTCTCCCACACTAAATCCCACACTCCCCTCCTCTCCCACACTAAATCCCACATTCCCGTCCTCTCCCACACTAAATCCCACACTCCCCTCCTCTCCCACACTAAATCCCACACTCCCGTCCTCTCCCACACTAAATCCCACACTCCCCTCCTCTCCCACACTAAATCCCACACTCCCCTCCTCTCCCACACTAAATCCCACACTCCCCTCCTCTCCCACACTAAATCCCACATTCCCGTCCTCTCCCACACTAAATCCCACACTCCCGTCCTCTCCCACACTAAATCTCACACTCCCCTCCTCTCCCACACTAAATCTCACACTCCCCTCCTCTCCCACACTAAATCCCACACTCCCCTCCTCTCCCACACTAAATCCCACACTCCCCTCCTCTCCCACACTAAATCCCACATTCCCGTCCTCTCCCACACTAAATCCCACACTCCCGTCCTCTCCCACACTAAATCTCACACTCCCCTCCTCTCCCACACTAAATCCCACATTCCCGTCCTCTCCCACACTAAATCTCACACTCCCCTCCTCTCCCACACTAAATCCCACATTCCCGTCCTCTCCCACACTAAATCCCACACTCCCGTCCTCTCCCACACTAAATCTCACACTCCCCTCCTCTCCCACACTAAATCCCACACTCCCGTCCTCTCCCACACTAAATCTCACACTCCCCTCCTCTCCCACACTAAATCCCACACTCCCCTCCTCTCCCACACTAAATCCCACATTCCCGTCCTCTCCCACACTAAATCTCACACTCCCCTCCTCTCCCACACTAAATCCCACACTCCCCTCCTCTCCCACACTAAATCCCTCATTCCCGTCCTCTCCCACACTAAATCCCACACTCCCCTCCTCTCCCACACTAAATCCCACACTCCCCTCCTCTCCCACACTAAATCTCACATTCCCGTCCTCTCCCACACTAAATCCCACACTCCCATCCTCTCCCACACTCCCCTCCTCTCCCACACTAAATCCCACACTCCCCTCCTCTCCCACACTAAATCTCACACTCCCGTCCTCTCCCACACTAAATCCCTCATTCCCGTCCTCTCCCACACTAAATCCCACACTCCCCTCCTCTCCCACACTAAATCTCACACTCCCGTCCTCTCCCACACTAAATCCCTCATTCCCGTCCTCTCCCACACTAAATGCCACACTCCCCTCCTCTCCCACACTAAATCTCACACTCCCCTCCTCTCCCACACTAAATCCCACACTCCCCTCCTCTCCCACACTAAATCCCACACTCCCCTCCTCTCCCACACTAAATCTCACACTCCCGTCCTCTCCCACACTAAATCCCACACTCCCCTCCTCTCCCACACTAAATCTCACATTCCCGTCCTCTCCCACACTAAATCTCACACTCCCCTCCTCTCCCACACTAAATCCCACACTCCCCTCCTCTCCCACACTAAATCCCACACTCCCGTCCTCTCCCACACTAAATACTACACTCCCGTCCTCTCGCACACTAAATCCCACACTCCCCTCCTCTCCCACACTCCCCTCTTCTCCCACACTCCCCTCCTCTCCCACACTAAATCCCACACTCCACTCCTCTCCCACCCTCAAGTCTGCTCCCACATTAACTCCCACACCCTTAATCCCCTTATCTCACAAAAATTTATTATTCTCACTTTTGAATTTTTCAATTGATCCTCAGCAGCCTTTTGGCGAAGAGTTTTCCAGATTTCCACAACCCTTTGTGTGAAGAAATCTCTCCTGACATTACCCCGAACGGCCTTGCTCTAATTTTAAGGTTATGCCCCCTTGTTCTGGACTCTCCCACCAGAGGAAATACTTTCTCTCTATCTACCCTATCAAATTCCATAATTGTCTTAAGCACCTCGATTAGATCACCCCTTAATCTTCTATACTCGAGGGAAGACAAGCCCAGTCTATGCAACCTTGAACCCTTTTAGCTCCGGAATCATTCTGGTGAATCTGCACTGCACCCCCTCCAAGGCCAATCTATCCTTCCTGAGGTGCAGTGCCCAGAACTGAACGCAGTATCTCCAGATGGGGTCTGACCAGAGCTTTATATAACTGTAGCATAACTTCCAGCAATTTGTATTCCAAAGTTGCTAGTTTGCTATTCCAAAGCAACTAGGATTGCTGGTCCAGTCCCATAACCACAAAGCTACTGTACCACCACAAATGCAGCTTGTTTGCACAGAGTTACAGGACTTTCAACCCTCTCCTCTGATGGGATTCTGGTTCTCCACAAGCGCATCAACTGTACTCCCTGAGTAGACTGAATGCCATTTCTGGGAGAATATTTTTCAGACAGTCCAAGGTTCCTTGTCAACTTCTAATTATTGTGGCGCACGTCACTAATTCGGGACTCAATTAAAACTTAGTCTTTCAGCTGAGTCCCTTGAGGAGGAAAAAAAACTTGTATCAATCAAGAAGAAAATTAACATCCTGTTATTTCTGGCAATACACACAAATCATCAATTCCTGAGAGGGCTCAACACACTGCTCAGAAAGGGATTCCGTGCTGCAGGGGTTACACCGAGTGTCAACTCTCTCCCCTCATCGCATGATGACGCTGACTACCATTGAGGTACGGGCGCCCATTCTCACTGGGATACCGTTCCACAGACGCTGACTCTCACTGGGGGACAGTTCCACAGACACCGACTCTCACTGGGGTACAGTTCCACAGGCACTGACTCTCACTGGGGGACAGTTCCACAGACACTGACTCTCACTGGGGGACAGTTCCACAGACACTGACTCTCACTGGGGGACAGTTCCACAGACACTGACTCTCACTGGGGGACAGTTCCACAGGTACTGACTCTCACTGGGGTACAGTTCCACAGACACTGACTCTCGCTGGGGTACAGTTCCACAGACACTGACTCTCACTGGGGGACAGTTCCACAGACACTGACTCTCACTGGGGGACAGTTCCACAGACACTGACTCTCACTGGGGGACAGTTCCACAGACACTGACTCTCACTGGGGGACAGTTCCACAGACACTGACTCTCACTGGGGGACAGTTCCACAGACACTGACTCTCACTGGGGTACAGTTCGCCAGACACTGACTCTCACTGGGGGACAGTTCCACAGACACTGACTCTCACTGGGGGACAGTTCCACAGACACTGACTCTCACAGGGGGACAGTTCCACAGACACTGACCCTCACTGGGGTACAGTTCCACAGGCACTGACCCTCACTGGGGGACAGTTCCACACTGACTCTCACTGGGGGACAGTTCCACAGACACTGACCCTCACTGGGGTATAGTTCCACACTGACCCTCACTGGAGCACAGTTCCACACACACTGACGCTCACTGGGGCACAGTTCCACACACACTGACGCTCACTGGGGCACAGTTCCACAGTTACTGACCATCGCTAGCTGTGGTTTAAACATAGGAACAGGAGGAGGCCATTCAGCTCCTCGAGCCTGTTCCGCCATTCAATTAGATCCTGGTTGATTTGTTTCTCAACTCCGCCTTTGCTCCTTAACCAACAAAAATCTATCGATCTCAGTCTCGAAAGCTCCAACTGACCCCCAGCATCCACAGCTTTTTGGGGGAGAGAGTTCCAGATTTTCACTGCCCTTTGTGTGAAGAAGTGCTTCCTGACATCACCCGTGAACAGCCTAGCTCTAATTTTAAGATTATTCCCCCTTGTTCTGGACTCGCTCACCAGAGGAAATAGTTTCTCTGCATTTACCCTTTCAAATCCCTTTATCATTTTAAAGACATCGATAAGATCACCCTTCTAAACGTTGCTGGGCAGCTTGTTCTCCTCCTCCCAGGTGAGGGAGGCAGCACAGATTCGAGGTGCTCAGGCAGGAGGGAGTCCATCGCTGGTGATTTGTGCTGTCCGCAGGATCTCAATGCCGAGGGTGTATAAACCTTTCTTACTGTGTCCCCTTCAACAGCCCAGTGCCGTTATCATTACAGTCTAGTCTTGATGATTCAAAAGCCATTTTTGCCCTAAGCCTATTCAAACGATCTAGTAACTGGAACTAAGAAACATAAATAACACAGCAAAGTGGGAAATTAGCACTCAAAATCAAATTATCAGATGAATTAAGCGACTTTAAATTACAATTATACTGTAAAGATCCTTCCAAATCTGGGTTGTGTCTGGAGCACATTTTGATCTGTCACCATATAACACTGAAGAACTGTACTGGTGGGTACAGATCTGTCACTGTAAAGCATTGGGGTACAGTATGGTCACTATAACACTGGGGTACAGTACTGGTGGGTACAGGTCTGTCACTGTATAACACGGGGGTACAGTACTGGTGGGTACAGGTCTGTCACTGTATAACACTGGGGTACAGTACTGGTGGGTACAGGTCTGTCACTGTATAACACGGGGGTACAGTACTGGTGGGTCCAGGTCTGTCACTGTAAAGCATTGGGTACAGTACTGGTGGGTACAGGTCGGTCACTATAACACTGGCGTACAGTGCTGGTGGGTACAGGTCGGTCACTATAACACTGGCGTACAGTACTGGTGGGTACAGGTCTGTCACTATATTAGAGTATCACGGTAGGTATGGCCCATCGTGCCTGTGCCAGCTCTTTGAAAGAGCTATCCAATTAGTCCCATTCCTCTGCTCTTTCCCCATAGCCTTGAAAATTTATTCTTTTCAACTATTTATCTAATTCCCCAATTTCCCATTTGAAAGTTACTATTGAATCTGCTTCCACCACCCTTTTAGGCAGCGCATTCCAGATTATTACAACTCGCTAAGCAAAAAAATGTTTCCTGTATCTTTTGCCGATCACCTTAAATCCGTGTCCTCTGGTTACCGACCCTTCTGCCACTGAAAACAGTTTCTCCTTATTTACTCTATCAAAACCCTTCATGATTTTGAACACCTCAATCAAATCTCCCCATAACCTTCTCTGTTCTAAGGAGAACAATCCCAGCTTCTCCAGTCTCTCCACATAACTGAAGTCCCTCATCCCTGACACAATTATAGTAAATATCTTCTGCACCCTCTCTAAGGCCTTGACATCCTTCCTAAAGTGTGGTGCCCAGAATTGAACACAATACTCCAGCTGAGGCCTAACCAGTGTTTATAAAGGTTTAACATAACTTCCTTGCTTTTGTACTCTGTGCCTCTATTAATAAAGCCTAGGATCCCATATATGTTTTTTAACAGCCTTCTCAACTTGTCCTGCCACCTTCAAAGATTTGTGTATGTGCACCCCCAGGTCTCTCTGTTCCTGCACCCCCTTTAAAATTGCACCATTTAGTTTATATTGCCTCTCCTCATTCTTCCTACCAAAATGCATCACTTCACACTTCTCTATGTTAAATTTAATCTGCCACGTACCTGCCCATTTCACCAGTCTGTCTCTGTCCTCCTGAAGTCTGTTACTATCCTCCTCATTGTTTACTACATTTCCGAGTTTCGTGTCATCTCCAAACTTTGAAATTGTACCCTCTATACTCAAGTCCAGGTTATCAATATATCAAAAAGAGCAGTGGTCCTAATACCGACCCCTGGGGAACACCACTGTAAACTTCCCTCCAGTTTAAAAAATAACCATTCACCACTACTCTCTGCTTTCTGTTCCCGAGGCAATTTTGTATCCAGGCTGCCACTGTCTCTTTAATCCCTAGGCCGTTAATTTTTCTAACAAGTCTATTATGTGGTACTTTATCAAATGCCTTTTGAAAGTCCATATACACATCAACCGCACTCCCCTCATCAACCCTCTCCATTACCTCATCAAAGAACTCAATTCCAAAATTCCCTAGATTCGAGAACAGCCCCAGTGGATTGGAAGTTAGCAAATGTTACCCCGCTATTCAAGAAGGGAGGGAGAGAGAAAACAGGGAACTACAGGCCAGTTAGCCTGACATCAGACGCTGGGAAAATGCTGGAATCCATTATTAAGGAAGTGGTAACCTGGCATTTCGAAAATCATAATATGATTAGGCAGAGTCAACATGGTTTTATGAAAGAGAAATCATGTTTAACAAATTTATTAGAGTTCTTTGAGGATGTAACTAGCACGGTCGATAAAGGGGAACCAGTGGATGTAATATATTTGGATTTTCAAAAGGCTTTCGATAAGGTGCCGCACAAAAGGTCGATTCGCAAGCTAAGGGCTCATGGGGTTGGGGGTAATATATTAGTATGGACAGAGGATTGGTTAATGGAAAAAAAAGAGTAGGGATAAACGGGTCATTCTCAGGTTGACAGGCTGTAACTAGTGGGGTACCTCAAGGATCAGTGCTTGGGCCTCAGCTATTTACCATCTATACTAGACTTAGATGAAGGGACCGAGTGTAAAGTATCCAAGTTTGCTGATGATACAAAGCTAGGTGGGAAAGTAAGCTGTGAGGAGGACACAAAGGGCCTGATATTACCATGGCGGTGGGGGGGGGGGGGCGATTGGGCGCGTGGGTAACGCGCCCGGTGAAATCAGTCTGCTCCGCACGCAATTACAGGCTGATTGGAGCCACTTACCTGGTCTTCCGGGTTCCCCGTTGCTAAGCTGCGCGGCGGACGGACTGCACATGCGCAGTAAGGTCTGTCAGCTGGAGGAGCCCTATTTAAAGGGGCAGTCCTCCACTGACTGATGCTGCAAGAAATAGGAAAAATTACAGCATGGAGCAGCCCAGGGGGAAGGCTGCTCCCAGGTTAATGATGCCTCACATCAGCTCTTATTGGATGGGGTGAGGAGGAGGGGGAGGACAGAGATCTTACCCCCGGCGGGCGGGAGGAAGCGGCCTGTCTCTGCCACCAAGAAGGCCTGGCTCGAGGTGGCAGAGGAGGTCACCTGCACCACCAACATATCGCCCACCTGCATACAGTGCAGGAGGCGCTGCAATGACCTCAGTAGGTCAGCCACAGTGAGTACACTTACTCATTCCCCTACACTCCGTCTGCCACATCACCGCCCCCACCCCACATCTCCTTCTGCACTGCCAACACTACTCTGTCACATCACCCCTCACACCCACTCAAACCTCATCCTCATCTTACCTGCACTTCCTCACCTCGCCAGTATTCATCCCACCACTACCACTCAACCCAATCCTCATACAATCTCATGGCTCTATCTCATACTCACCCTCTCGTGCATCTCTTTCACGGTCAGCCTCACTTAACCTGCCACTACCTGTGCTGCAGCCACAGGGCATGCATCACATATGTGCAGTAGGAAGCGTAAGGCAAATGTGTCGTGAGCATGAAGGGGATGCACAAGGGTGTTTGAGGGTTTGTCATGGTTTTTACTTATATTTAATTTCTGATCAACTCATCACATATTATATTGGCACCACTACTGCCACGTCTTTGCGAATCTTGTCTGGTTTGTGCAATAATGCCCTTTCCTGATGATCACAATGAAGACCCACACCTGATGCCACCCATTGTGTCACTGCAGAGTGGGTGTAGGTGTATTTGCAGGGCTCTTTTGTGCAGACGACCGAGAGACGTCGGTGATGTCCCCAGTGGCACCCTGGAAGGATGCGGAGGAGAAGTTGTTGAGGGCAGTGGTGACTTTGACAGCGACAGGTAAGAAGATGGTGCTCGGGCCAGCTGGGTGCAGCTCGGCATGAAGGAGGCTGCAGATGTCCACAACTACATGTCGAGTGACTCTGAGCCTCTGTGTGCACTGCTGCGCAGAGAGGTCCAGGAAGCTGATCCTCGGTCTGTGGACCCTGTGGCGAGGGTAGTGCCCTCTGCGACGCATCTCTCTCTGCGGTTGCCCTCCCTCCTGCTGTGCAGGTGGATGTGTCACAGCACTGTGATGTGGAGCTCCACGTGTCAGAGGTAGACGGCGTGGCCGGCGAGGCTGGTGATGCTGTTCGCCCTCCGAGGAGGTCATGACTGCAGCTACGGCGGCCCCCACCTGGAAGGTGTACATCTGAGGGGGTCCGCAAGGTAGGTACATGCCTCTGGACCCCGGGGTAAGTGTGCAAGTTTGTGAATTTTATTGTTAGGAGGAGGGTGGTGGAGGTCAAACTTTGTCCAAAGTGACAGAGTGGCCTCCTGCAATGAGTGGGGGTCTCCCCCCTCCCACCTGTCAAATGGACCTTTGCAGCTGCCACAAGCTGATGGCTGCAACACGTCCATTTCAACTGGGAGTGTTTTCCCCAGTACAGGAAACAGTCTCAGTCAGTTGCAAAATCCCATCCCTCCTAAAATAACAGGTCAATCAGGTCTGTAAACAACCTGAAGTACTTTAAGTGGCACCCCGCTGGCTTTAATTGCCGGCGGGAGTCCCACATGCGGGGGCTGCGCGCTCATGTGAGCGCGTCAGTGGGGAACCGGGAAATGGGGCAGGTTGAAGCCGGGCTCCCGACCCGCTCCGGGAATCCCCGATTTTTGCAGCCCCCCCCCCCCCGCCACGAACGCACCCGATCGCGAGTGCGAAAATCGAGCCCAAAGAATCTGCAAAGGGATATAGACAGGATAAGTGAGTGAGCAAGAAGGTGGCAGATGGAGTATAATGTGGGGAAATGTGAGGTTATTCACTTGGTAGGAAGAAAAGAAAAACAGAATATTTTTTAAATGGTGAGAAACTATTAAATGTTGGTGTTCAGAGACTCCATACAGTTTTGAACATAAGAACATAAGAAATAGGAGCAGGAGTTTGCCACATGGCCCCTCAAGCCTGCACCGCCATTCAATCAGATCATGGTCATGTCCCACGTGGCAGACTGGTCAAAAAAGTAAAAGCTCATGTGATCCAAGGGAAAGTGATAGTTGGATCCAAAACTGGCTCAGTGACGGGAAGCAAAGGGGTAATGGTCAACGGGTGTTTTTGCGGCTGGAAGGCTGTTTCCAGTGGGGTCCCGCAAGGCTCAGTAACAGGTCCCTTGCTTTTTGTGATATATATTAATGATTTGGACTTGAATGTGGGGGGTTTGATCAAGAAGTTTGCAGATGATACAAAAATTGTCCGTGTGGTTGATAGTGAGGAGGAAAGCTTTAGGCTGCAGGAAGATATCAATGGACTGGTCAGGTGGGCAGAAAAGTGGTAAATGGAATTCAATCTGGAGATGTGTGAGGTAATGCATTTGGGGAAAGCAAACAAGACAAGGGAATACACAATAAATGGGAGGATACTGAGTGGTGTAGAGGAAGTGAGGGACCTTGGAGTGCATGTCCACAGATCCCTGAAAGTAGCAGGACAGGTAGATAAGGTGGTTAAAAAAGCACACAGGATACTTTCCTTTATTAGAATAAGAGCAGGGAGGTTATGCTGGAACTGTATAAAACACTGGTTAGGCCACAGCTTGAGTACTGCGCACAGTTCTGGTCACCACATTACAGGAAAGATGTGACTGCACTAGAGAGGGTGCAGAGGAGATTTACGAGGATGTTGCCAGGACTGGAGAATTTTAACTATGAGGAAAGATTGGATAGGCTGGGGTTGGAACAAAGGAGGCTGAGGGGAGATTTAATTGAGGTGTATAAAATTATGACGGGACTAGGTAGAGTGGATAGGAAGGACCTATTTCCCTTTGCAGAGGGGTCAGTGACCAGGGGGCATAAATTTAAAGTAATTGGTAGAAGGAGTGGAGGGGAGCTGAGGAGAAAGTTTTTTACCCAGAGGGTGGTGGGGGTCTGGAACTCACTGCCTGAAAGGGTGGTAGAGGCAGAAACCCTCAACTCATTTAAAAAGTACTTGGATGAGCACCTGAAGTGTCATAACCTATAGGACTACGGACCACGTGCTGAAAAGTGGGATGAAGCTGGATAGCTGTTTTTCGGATGGCACGGACACAATGGGCCGAATGGCCTCCTTCTGTGCCGTAACTTTCTACGATTCTATGGCTGATCTTCAACCTCAACTCCACTTTCCTGCCCGATCCCCACATCCCTTGATGCCCCTAGAGTCCAGAAATTTATCTACCTCAGCCTTGAATATATTTTTGGTCTCCTTAGCTAAGGAAGGATATACTTACCTTAGAGGGGGTGCAACAAAGGTTCTCTAGATTGATTCCTAGGATGAGAGGGTCGTCCTATGATGAGAGATTGAGTAGAATGAGCCTATACTCTCTGGAGTTTAAAGAATGAGAGGAGATCTCATTGAAACATATAAGATTCTGAGGGGACTTGGCAGGGTAGATGCTGAGAGGTTGTTTCCCCTGGCTGGACAGTCTAGAACTAGGGGGCAGAGACTCAGGATAAGGGGTCAGCCATTTAGGACTGAGATGAGGAGGAATTTTTTCACTTAGAGGGTTGTGAATCTTTGGAATTCTCTACCCCAGAGGGCTGTGGATGCTGAGTCATTGAACTTCAAGGCTGAGATCGATAGATTTTTGGACTCAAGGGAAATCAAGGGATATGGGGATCGGGCGGGAAAGTGGAGTTGAGGTCGAAGATCAGCCATGATCTGATTGAATGGCGCAGCAGGCTCGAGGGGCCGAATGGCCTACTCCTGCTCCTATTTCTTATGTTCAACCAATTTAGTCAAACACGATTTGCCTTTAACAAATCCATGCTGACGTTCATTTAGTACCCCATCCTTTTCCAAGTGCCAATTAATATGGTCACAGATTATTGTCTCTAAAAGTTTCCCCACCACTGACATTAGGCTGACTGGCCTGTAATTGCCGGGTTTATCCCTCTCCCCTTTTTTGGACAGGGGTGTAACATGTTCGCAATCCTCCAGTCCTCTGGCACCATCCCCATATCTGTACAACACTGGGATACAGCACTGGTGGGTCCAGTTCTGTCGCTGTATAACACTGGGGTACAGTACTGGTGGATACAGGTCTGTCACTGAATAACACTGGGATACAGTACTGGTGGGTCCAGATCTGTCACTGTATCACAATGGGGTACAGTACTGGTGGGTACAGGTCTGTCACTGCATTACACTGGGATACAGTACTGGTGGGTCCAGATCTGTCACTGTATCACAATGGGGTACAGTACTGGTGGGTACAGGTCTGTCACTGCATTACACTGGGGTACAGTACTGGTGGGTACAGGTCTGTCACTGCATTACACTGGGGTACAGTACTGGTGGTTCCAGATCTGTCACTGTATCACAATGGGGTACAGTACTGGTGGGTCCAGGTCTGTCACTGCATTACACTGGGGTACAGTACTGGTGGGTACAGGTCTGTCACTGCATTACACTGGGGTACAGTACTGGTGGGTACAGGTCTGTCACTGCATTACACTGGGGTACAGTAATGGTGGGTACAGGTCTGACACTGCATTACACTGGGGTACAGTAATGGTGGGTACAGGTCTGACACTGCATTACACTGGGGTACAGTAATGGTGGTTACAGCGCTGTCACTGGAGGTCTCAGTAAAAGTTCCCCTGTGGCAGAGAATGTTCCTGGCTACTGATAATGGCTTCTGTCGATCTCAGGAGTCACACTTTTACTTATAAAATAAGATGATAATTTCCCATTGGTTTCTTCTGACTCTGAATTGATGTCAGAACCTCTCAAGTGTCAATAGGCTTGAACTGACCTCAGGAAGGCACAGAAACTGGGAGTTATTACCTTAGAGACACGACAGCAGCACCTTAGCAGCAGAAGATTGCCTGGTCTGTATTATAAAAATACGTTTGTTATAACTATATCTATAAGTCTAGAAAAGAGAAGCCTCAGAGATGGCCTAATAGAGGTCTTCAAAATTGTGAAGGGGTTTGATAGGGTTGATGTAGAGGGGATGTTTCCACTTGTAGGGGAGACCAAAACTAGGGATATGGTCAGAGGGTGGGTAGGTGGGATTGGGGGATATGGTGAGAGGGTGAGTAGGTGGGATTGAGGATATGGTGAGAGGGTGGGTAGGTGAGATTGAGGGATATGGTGAGAGGGTGGGTAGGTGGGATTGAGTGAGAGGGTGAGTAGGTGGGATTGAGTGAGAGGGTAAGTAGGTGGGATTGAGGGATATGGGGAGAAGGTGGGTAGGTGGGATTGAGTGAGAGGGTGAGTAGGTGGGATTGAGTGAGAGGGTAAGTAGGTGGGATTGAGGGATATGGGGAGAAGGTGGGTAGGTGGGATTGAGTGAGAGGGTGAGTAGGTGGGATTGAGGGATATGGGGAGAAGGTGGGTAGGTGGGATTGAGGGATATGGTGAGTAGGTTGGGAAGGTGGGATTGAGTGAGAGGGTGAGTAGGTAGGTAGATGGGATTGAGGGATATGGTGAGAAGGTGAGTAGGTGGGATTGAGGGATATGGTGAGAAGGTGGGTAGGTGGGATTGAGGGTTATGGTGAGGGTGAGTAGGTGGGATTGAGGGTTATGGAGAGGGTGAGTAGGTGGGAATGAGGGTTATGGAGAGGGTAAGTAGGTGGGATTGAGGGTTATGGAGAGGGTGAGTAGGTGGGATTGAGGGATATGGAGAGGGTGAGTAGGTGGGATTGAGGGATATGGTGAGAGGGTGAGTGGTTGGGATTGAGGGTTATGGAGAGGGTGAGTAGGTAGGATTGAGGGATATGGAGAGGGTGAGTAGGTGGGATTGAGGGATATGGTGAGAGGGTGAGTGGGTGGGATTGAGGGTTATGGAGAGGGTGAGTAGGTAGGATTGAGGGATATGGAGAGGGTGAGTAGGTGGGATTGAGGGATATGGAGAGGGTGAGTAGGTGGGATTGAGGGATATGGTGAGAGGGTGAGTGGGTGGGATTGAGGGTTATGGAGAGGGTGAGTAGGTAGGATTGAGGGATATGGAGAGGGTGAGTAGGTGGGATTGAGGGATATGGTGAGAGGGTGAGTGGGTGGGATTGAGGGTTATGGAGAGGGTGAGTAGGTAGGATTGAGGGATATGGAGAGGGTGAGTAGGTGGGATTGAGGGATATGGAGAGGGTGAGTGGGTGGGATTGAGGGATATGGAGAGGGTGAGTAGGTGGGATTGAGGGATATGGTGAGAGGGTGAGTGGGTGGGATTGAGGGTTATGGAGAGGGTGAGTAGGTAGGATTGAGGGATATGGAGAGGGTGAGTAGGTGGGATTGAGGGATATGGTGAGAGGGTGAGTGGGTGGGATTGAGGGTTATGGAGAGGGTGAGTAGGTAGGATTGAGGGATATGGAGAGGGTGAGTAGGTGGGATTGAGGGATATGGAGAGGGTGAGTGGGTGGGATTGAGGGATATGGAGAGGGTGAGTAGGTAGGATTGAGGGATATGGAGAGGGTGAGTAGGTGGGATTGAGGGATATGGAGAGGGTGAGTAGGTGGGATTGAGGGATATGGAGAGGGTGAGTAGGTGGGATTGAGGGATATGGAGAGGGTGAGTAGGTGGGATTGAGGGATATGGAGAGGGTGAGTAGGTGGGATTGAGGGATATGGAGAGGGTGAGTAGGTGGGATTGAGGGATATGGAGAGGGTGAGTAGGTGGGATTGAGGGATATGGAGAGGGTGAGTAGGTGGGATTGAGGGATATGGAGAGGGTGAGTAGGTGGGATTGAGGGATATGGAGAGGGTGAGTAGGTAGGATTGAGGGATATGGAGAGGGTGAGTAGGTGGGATTGAGGGATATGGAGAGGGTGAGTGGGTGGGATTGAGGGATATGGAGAGGGTGAGTAGGTGGGATTGAGGGATATGGTGAGAGGGTGAGTGGGTGGGATTGAGGGTTATGGAGAGGGTGAGTAGGTAGGATTGAGGGATATGGAGAGGGTGAGTAGGTGGGATTGAGGGATATGGTGAGAGGGTGAGTGGGTGGGATTGAGGGATATGGAGAGGGTGAGTAGGTGGGATTGAGGGATATGGAGAGGGTGAGTAGGTGGGATTGAGGGATATGGAGAGGGTGAGTAGGTGGGATTGAGGGATATGGAGAGGGTGAGTAGGTGGGATTGAGGGATATGGAGAGGGTGAGTAGGTAGGATTGAGGGATATGGAGAGGGTGAGTAGGTGGGATTGAGGGATATGGAGAGGGTGAGTGGGTGGGATTGAGGGATATGGAGAGGGTGAGTAGGTGGGATTGAGGGATATGGTGAGAGGGTGAGTGGGTGGGATTGAGGGTTATGGAGAGGGTGAGTAGGTAGGATTGAGGGATATGGAGAGGGTGAGTAGGTGGGATTGAGGGATATGGTGAGAGGGTGAGTGGGTGGGATTGAGGGTTATGGAGAGGGTGAGTAGGTAGGATTGAGGGATATGGAGAGGGTGAGTAGGTGGGATTGAGGGATATGGAGAGGGTGAGTGGGTGGGATTGAGGGATATGGAGAGGGTGAGTAGGTAGGATTGAGGGATATGGAGAGGGTGAGTAGGTGGGATTGAGGTTTATGGAGAGGGTGAGTAGGTGGGATTGAGGGATATGGAGAGGGTGAGTAGGTGGGATTGAGGGATATGGAGAGGGTGAGTAGGTGGGATTGAGGGATATGGAGAGGGTGAGTAGGTGGGATTGAGGGATATGGAGAGGGTGAGTAGGTGGGATTGAGGGATATGGAGAGGGTGAGTAGGTGGGATTGAGGGATATGGAGAGGGTGAGTAGGTGGGATTGAGGGATATGGAGAGGGTGAGTAGGTAGGATTGAGGGATATGGAGAGGGTGAGTAGGTGGGATTGAGGGATATGGAGAGGGTGAGTAGGTGGGATTGAGGGATATGGAGAGGGTGAGTAGGTAGGATTGAGGGATATGGAGAGGGTGAGTAGGTGGGATTGAGGGATATGGAGAGGGTGAGTAGGTAGGATTGAGGGATATGGAGAGGGTGAGTAGGTAGGATTGAGGGATATGGAGAGGGTGAGTAGGTAGGATTGAGGGATATGGAGAGGGTGAGTAGGTGTGGTTGAGGGATTTGATGAGAAGGTGAGCTTTTCCTGTTCATAAAAATTTTCCCTCCTTCCACTTTTACTTTGATACAAACAGAACAAAATGCCTCTGGCTCATGGACACCCATCACATTCCCTCCTGATCCACACATTGCAATCACTTCTAACACAGGATCGCTCACCTTCCCCATACACACCTTTTATCCCACTTCACTGTCACAACAACAAACTGAAATCCAACCGCATGCAATATGATAAGATATATAAACTGTTCTTATAACTACAGGCCAATCAGTTTAACCTCAGTGCTGGGGAAGCTTTGAGAAACAATAATCCAGGACAAAATTAATAGCCACTTGGACAAGTGTGGATTAATAAAGGAAAGCCAGCACGGATTTGTTAAAGGCAAATTGTGTTTAACTAAGCTGATTGAGTTTTTTGATGAGATAACAGAGAGGGTCGATGAGGGAAATGCGGTTGATGTGGTGTATGTGGACTTTCAAAAGGCATTTGATGAAGTGCCACATAATAGGCTTGTCAGCAAAGTTGAAGCCCATGGAATAAAAGGGGCAGTAGCAGCATGGATATGAAATTGGCTAAGGGACAGGAAACAGACAGTCGTGGGGAACGGTTGTTTTTCAGACTGGAGGGAGGTGTACAGTGGTGTTCCCCAGGGGTCAGTGCTGGGACCACTGCTTTTCTTGATATATATTAATGACTTGGACTTGGGTGTACAGGGCACAATTTCAAAATTTGTAGATGACACAAAACTTGGAAGTGCAGTAAACAGTGAGGAGGATAGTGATAGACTGCAAGAGGATATAGATAGGCTGGTGGAATGGGCGGACACGTGGCAGATGAAATTTAATGCAGAGACAAAGTGACATTTTGGCAGGAAGAACGAGGAGAGGCAATATAAATTAAACGGTACAATTCTAAAAGGGGGTGCAGGAACAGAGAGATCTGGGGGTATATGTGCACAAATCTTTGAAGGTGGCAGGACAGGTTGAGAAAGTGGTTAAAAAAGCATACGGGATCCTGGGCTTTATAAATAGAGGCATAGAGTACAAAAGTATGGAAGTTATGTTGAATCTTTATGAAACACTGGTACGGCCACAACTGGAGTATTGTGTCCAATTCTGGGCAACGCAGTTTAGGAAGGATGTGAAGGCCTTAGAGAGGGTGCAGAAGAGATTTACTAGAATGATTCCAGGGATGAGGGACTTTAGTTATGTGGACAGACTGGAGAAACTGGGGTTGTTCTCCTTGGAACAGAAAAGGTTGAGAGGAGATTTGATAGAAGTGTTCAAAATCATGAAGGGTTTACATAAAGTAAATAAAGATAAACTGTTCCCATTGGCGGAAGGGTCGAGAACGAGAGGGCGTAGATTTAAAGTGATTGGCAAAAGAACCAAAGGTGACATGAGGGAAAACTTTTTTACACAGCGAGTGGTTAGGATCTGGAATGCACTGCATGACGGGGTGGTGGAGGCAGATTCAATCATGGCTTTCGAAAAGAAATTGGATGAATATTTGAATGGAAAAAATTTGGAGGGCTACGGGGAAACAGTAGGGGAACGGGACCAGCCATTCCCCTACAAAGAGCTGGCACAGGTTCAATAGGCCGCATGGCCTCCTTCTGTGCTGTGCCATTCTATGGATCTATGATGCAAGCATCAGAATGCTCAGTTGGTAGCTGAGTATTCTGGGTCGGAAGGCTGTGCGTCGAAGCTCCACTACAGAATTAATCTAGGCTGGTATGCCATACAGTACCAAAGGAACGTTGCATTTTCAGATGAGACATTAACCCAAGGCCCCGTCTCCTTGATCGGGTGAATGTAAAAGATCCCACGGCTCTATTCGAAGATTCTCAGAGTTTGGTCAAGATTTATCCTTCAACCAACACCAAACACGGATTAAGTGGCCAGTCATCTCATTGCTGTTTGTGGGGTTTTGTATAACAATGCCTGCACTTCAAGAGTAATTCACTGAATGTGAAGCACTTTGGGAGATCCTGAGGATGTGATAAGGTGCTATATACATGCGAGTTCTTTTGAAATATATCTCTCGTTGTAGAAGTTGCATCACATGGTTACATTTTGCCAATTAGAGAATTATGGGCTCTGGCATATTATTGTCTAATATTTGCCCTAATTACACACTAAATTATATACCATAAGCACAGCTGTGTTCCTAGTCATGCTTGTTAAATTAATAACCCATTAATATTTTGCTAATTATCCCATGGTAACTGATAAGCAGAAACGCAGTGTGACATGAAACTCTATTTTAATACTAGTGCATCCACAGCCCACTGACTGCTCCAGTGCAGGGGACAGAACTACTTTCAAACGCTCCCCACCAAACTCAAATCACCCCTTCCCTGCAGCACTGAACAACAACTTGCATTTCTATAGTGCCATGAACGTAGTAGATCGTCCCAAGGCACTTCACAGGAGTGATAATCCGACAAAATTTGACACCGAATCACATAAGGAGATATTAGGACAGGTGACCAAAAGCTTGGCCAAAGAGGTAGGTTTTAAGGAGCGTCTGAAAGAAGGAGAGAGGCGGAGAGGTGGAGAGAGGGAATTCCAGAGCTTAAGGATAAGGCAGCTGAAGCATGGCCAATGGTGGAGTGATTAAAATCGGGGGTGCACAAGAGACCAGAATTGGAGGAGCGCAGAGATCTCGGAGGGTTGTAAAACGGAAACAATTTTAAGAGCAAATGGCAGCAGTGGCGACCCATTTATTAGTACTTGAGCACATAGCAAAAGAGCACAATTCCTTTATAAATTTCAACTATTATCTTGAGTAAACACGTAATCGAAGGTTTAGATTTTAGGGACCGTATCACTCCTGGTGTGAGGTTCATAGCCCACAGAACACATTCCAGTGTTCCCTTCACCATTAGCTATACCAATCGTAGATTGTTTTCACACTGTCTATACTGTGCAGTTAACTGCATAGGAGATTTAAGGAGAAAGAACCGGAGCGATGGTGATTCACAGCCCAATCGTGATGCTTGGTCTCTGATCAGCCACTATTTAAAATTCAAACTTACCGCAATAAATTGTGGATTGTGAAAGGAGGAACCCTCCTGTTTGTGTGAGTGTGCACACACTTACCAGTGACACAGGCAAGTGACTGGCAGTACAATAGTTCCACCTACTGGTACTCAACAGGAAACTAAACATTCCTTCAAACACAACATTACTGAATGAACAACAGAGACTACGATGAGATTAGTGAATTGTAGTTCTCAAGAAATTAAATTGCTGGGGTAAGGAAAAAGAGGGAAATAAACACTGATGAGGGGACACAACAGTTCCATTAAAACAGAAGACAAAGAATTATTCACTGGGTCATTCTATCCCAGACATACTTTCACTGCAAAATATCATTTTCACATCACATTGTTACAGTGTTTAATTGAGATCAGCCCATCACTGAAGCTTTGTTAAGAGTCTCGACACATTTGTAAATGGCTCTGCAACATTCTCATTTCCCTCAAGCCTTTACCAACAAGCTCTGAATGTGATGTAACTGTGGAGACCAATGATACATTGGCCAGAATCCTGGTCAAAAGTGTTCCACACAATGGCAGCCAAGAGGGAGGTCACGCCATTCTGGGCTCCCATCTCCTAACCGCCTAATAAATGGAGAAGATCAGGGTTTTCACTTGCCACCTCACCCCTGCTCGAGGGGCCCTCTCTCACAAAGGCAGCTTCTTTTTGTGTTCATTGTTGAAACTTTTACAGTCTCTCTCTGGTGCATCTCTGGCATATCTGTCAGGCTGTAAACCCAGACCCACCTGTGAAGGGCAGGTAGGTCTGTAACTGGCTCCTGGACCGTAGTCTTGGTGCAGGGCTTCAATCTGTCACAGGTTACCACCTGCACCAACTCCTGCGTGTGCATTTTAGTTTTGATTTGAAGCAGCTGACATTTATTAAACAAAATGATTCCTCCTTGTGCCTGCACCAACGTCCAGAAAACTGAACTCCCTTTCAAAACATGGCCAAAAAAATCCAAGCAAATTCTTAGTGTGAAGGTGATGCGGCAACACTCTCTTTTTAATAACTGTGCACGACTTTTTATTATAATTTAGGTTTTTATTGGTTTTACAACAAGAATAATACAGAGGAATGCATCAGCTGAAAACAGCTCCTTGTACAGGGGACAATGCAGACGAGATACCAAGCACACTGCAAGACAATCCCATGGATACAACGTACAGTCAATCATTTTGCTCTTAATATATAGTTAGAGGCAACATTTCACGGATTCGAGTCAGTCAATTTATTCTCTGGCAAAACAAAGATGGTCGACAGGAGTCCACCGCCATTGGTGCCGGTTATGGATTTGGTCAGATGAAATGTGCGAGTCTCGGATGTCCCAAAATTCTTTCCAAAAGGACTCCAGCCTCCCTTGTGCACGACATAACATGTGCTCGCAGGCTGCCACACACAGTGATAATGCGGTCCATTCTTCCACCGTGGGAGAGATGTCGTTACCCCAGTGTCGCAGTCCTGCCTAGTACTGTATTAAGAGAGTGAGCACTGACTTAACTCCCTCCTCAGAATGGTGCAGTAGAACACATTTCCTTCCACTTTCAAACAGCACATTAAACCATGTGGGCTGCTCTGAGACTGCCTTACCTTTCAAGTTACCTCCGGACAATAAATGTGCTTTTGGGCACCATTTGAAGGGAGTGATTTCTCACCATAACTGTCTTCGTTCTCCTAGTGGCAATCTGGGTCTCCACCACACAAATAACTTTAGGGCACATCCCCCGCACAAGCTCTGGGGTTACAGGGCTGCTAGCGTTATGTGAGGGGGAACCTGGGCCATTATCAAACCTACGTCCCACCTGCCAAAAGTTCCGCTTTTCCTGTCCCTTCCCCTGCCCACAAATATCATCCCAAAGAAATTTGAAACATAAGAGACTTACCGCAAAGGCAATGGCACATGGAATTAATGGGAATGTGACCACGTGGAAAGAGAGATCGGTGGAGGGAAGCAAGAAAGCAAAGAGTCAGGGTAAAAGGAAGTTTCTTGGGCTGGAAAGGTGAGGTGAGTGATGCTCCACAGAAATAATCTGGGTTTGGAAAGTGAGGCAGTAATATCTGAATTTGCTAGCAGGATAGGAGAGAGATATTTTACTGTGGGAAAAATTGAGTCAATCCATTTTGGAAATAAGAATAGGGAGATGAGATACACCTTAAATGGTGCCCCATTAGAGGAAGTAATGCAGTGTAGTGGTTGTGTTACTGGACTAATAATCCAGAGAACGTGAGTTCAAATGCCACCATGGCAGTTTGAGAATTTGAATTCAGTCTAAAAAAAAATGGAAATAAAAATCTGGTCTCAGTAAAAGTGACGGTGAAGGTGTCGGATTGTCATAAAAACCCAACTGGTTCACCGATGTCCTTTAGGGAAGGAAACCAGCCATCCTTACCCGATCTGGGACGATATGTGACTCCAGTCCTACACCAATGTGGTTGACAAGCCCTCTGAAGTGGCCCAGCAAGACACTCGGTTGTGGCAAACTTTCTCAGGAGCAACTAGGGATGGGCAATAAATGCCGGCCTTGCCAGCGACGCCCATATCCGGAGAATGAAAATTTTTTAAAAGAATATAAAAGCAGTAAAAAAGAAGCGGAGTAGTTTCACTAGGCTTTTACCAGGGATGAGGAGTTAGACTCAAAGAGAAACGTGGGAAGTTGGGGCTATTTTCTCATCAACACTGAGAAGTTTAAAGGAGAACCAGATAAAGATAACGTGAATAACAATGGATTGGATCTACTGGTCCACCAGATAGTGAACAGAGGGCACAAGTTTAAGATAATCACAAAAACTGAAGGACAGTTTAGAAAAAAAATCTTCAGAGAGAATGGTTTAAATGTGGAATTCTCTGCCAAATAGCTCATACGGAAAAAAACACCAGCCTAAAATTAATGGGTCGGATGGTTTGTTTCGGTGCTGCAACAATCTGATTCTATAAAACTAATGGGGCAGAAAGGCAAGTAAAAGCTCGGGTAGTAGAGGAAGGACAAAGCTCGGGCAGTAGAGGAAGGACAAAGCTCGGGTAGTAGAGAAGGACAAAGCTCGGGTAGTAGAGAAGGACAAAGCTTGGGTAGTAGAGAAGGACAAAGCTCGGGCAGTAGAGGAAGGACAAAGCTCGGGCAGTAGAGGAAGGACAAAGCTCGGGCAGTAGAGGAAGGACAAAGCTCGGGCAGTAGAGAAGGACAAAGCTCGGGCAGTAGAGAAGGACAAAGCTCGGGCAGTAGAGGAAGGACAAAGCTCGGGCAGTAGAGGAAGGACAAAGCTCGGGCAGTAGAGAAGGACAAAGCTCGGGTAGTAGAGAAGGACAAAGCTCGGGCAGTAGAGGAAGGACAAAGCTCGGGAAGGAGAGGAAGGACAAAGCTCGGGCAGTAGAGGAAGGTCAAAGCTCGGGTAGTAGAGAGGAAAGACAAAGCTCGGGTAGTAGAGAGGAAAGACAAAGCTCGGGCAGTAGAGAGGAAAGACAAAGCTCGGGCAGTAGAGAGGAAAGACAAAGCTCGGGCAGTAGAGGAGGACAAAGCTCGAGCAGTAGAGCAAGGACAAAGCTCGGGTAGTAGAGAGGAAAGACAAAGCTCGGGTAGTAGAGAGGAAGGACAAAGCTCGGGTAGTAGAGAGGAAGGACAAAGCTCGGGCAGTAGAGTAAGGTCAAAGCTCGGGTAGTAGAGAGGAAGGACAAAGCTCGGGTAGTAGAGAGGAAGGACAAAGCTCGGGCAGTAGAGTTCGGTAAGTGTGGGAGTTTGGTGAAGTGGGGGAAGGAGGTGCTGCTTTGCCTTGCTTTTCCTGCAGAGCGGTAGTGGACCTGAGAGTAGAAGACTGAGATTGTGGAATAAAAGCAGCAGCAGACCTGCAACAAGAGACCACTACTGTGCGACATCACAGGGACTTAACTCCTGGACCTAAGATAAATAAGAAGCAAAAAGTAATCCAAGTGGGACGTCACCAAGGAAGAGGTAAGTGATTGGCTGGTGAGTATTTTCCTGCTGAATTTGTCTAAGGTTAGAGTTTGTGGATTCTCGGGTCTCTGTTGTGTAGAGGGGGACTGCTGTTCAGCAAGGGCCCTTGAGTATACCTTTTTAATTGAAGTGAAATTGGTGGGATTCATTTAATTTGAATTAATTAGTTAAAGGGTAAGTCATGTCAGGACAGCCCAGCCCCGTGTTATGCTCTTCCTGCTCTATGTGGGAAATCAGGGACCCTTCCGGTGTCCCTGACGACCATGTGTGCGGGAAATGTATCCAGCTGCAGCTACTGACAAACCGCATTGCGGCACTGGAGCTGCGGATGGATTCATTAAGGAGCATTCGCGATGCTGAGAACGTCGTGGATAGCACGTTTAGTGAGATGGTCACACCGCAGGTAAAGGTTGTACAGGCAGGAAGTAATTGGGTGACCACCAGGCAGAGTAAGAAGAGCAGGCAGGCAGTGCAGGGGTCCCCTGTGGCCGTCCCCCTCTCAAACAAATATACCGCTTTGGATATTGTTGAGGGGGATGACTTATCAGGGGAAGGCAGCAGCAGCCAACTTCCTGGCACCAGGGGTAGCTCTGCTGCACAGGCTGGGAGGAAAAAGAGTGGAAGAGCTATAGTGGTAGGGGATTCTATCGTAAGGGGAACAGACAGGCGTTTCTGTGGCCGTAAACGTGACTCCAGGATGGTTTGTTGCCTCCCTGGTGCCAGGGTCATGGATGTCACTGAGCGGCTACAGGGCATTCTCAAGGGGGAGGGTGAGCAGGCAGAGGTCGTGGTCCACATTGGGACCAACGACATAGGTAGGAAGGGAGATGAGGTCCTGCATCAAGAATTTAGGAAGCTAGGTAGCAGATTAAAGAGCAGGACCTCAAAGGTTGTAATCTCTGGATTACTCCCAGTGCCACGGGCTATTGAGTATAGAAATAGGAGGATAGAACAGATGAATGCGTGGCTAAAGAGTTGGTGCAGGAGGGAGGGTTTCAGTTTCCTGGATCACTGGGCCTGCTTCTGGGGAAGGTGGGACTTGTACAAGTCGGACGGGTTGCACCTGAACCAGAGCGGGACAAATATCCTTGCGGGGAGGTTTGCTAGCACTGTTGGGGGGGGTTTAAACTAACTTGGCAGGGGGATGGGATACAGAGTGGAGCTACAATAGGGGGTGATGTGCAGCCAAATATAGAGAAAAAAACAAGTCAGCTTGGAAGACAGGGCAAATATGTAAGGGCAAGGCTGGATGGCATCTATTTTAATGCAAGGAGTCTTGCGAATAAGGTGGATGAACTGAAGGTGTTGATAAACACATGGGAGTATGATATTGTTGCTGTCACAGAGACATGGTTGAGGGAGGGGCAAGACTGGCAGCTCAATATTCCGGGGTACAGAATCTTCAGGCGAGACAGAGGGGGAGGTATAAGAGGAGGGGGGGTCGCAATATTAATTAAAGAATCAATTACTGCCATAAGGAGGGATGATATATTAGCAGGTTCCTCTAATGAGGCCATATGGGTGGAGCTTAAAAACAAAAAGGGGGCAAGCACTTTGATGGGAGTGTACTATAGGCCCCCAAACAGTCAGGGGGAGATCGAGGAACAGATATGTAGGCAAATCTCAGAAAATTGTGCAAATAATAGGGTAATAATAGTGGGGGATTTCAACTTCCCCAATATTAACTGGGATACTCAGAGTGTAAAAGGCTTAGAGGGTACAAAATTCTTAACGTGCATCCAGGAGAGCTTTTTGAGCCAGCATGTAGAAAGTCCTACAAGAGAGGGGGCGGTACTGGACCTAATTCTAGGGAATGTGGCCGGCCAAGTGGAAGAAGTGCTAGTAGGTGAGCACTTTGGTGACAGTGACCATAATTCGGTGAGATTTAAGGTGGTCATGGAAAAGGATAGGGAGGGGCCGGAAATAAAGGTTCTAAATTGGGGGAAGGCCGATTTTAATAGGATAAGGCAGGATCTGGCCAAAATGGACTGGGATCAGCTGCTTGTAGGAAAATCCGCATCGGAGCAATGGGAGTCTTTCAGAAGGGAGATTGAGACCATACAATGGCAACATGTTCCCGTAAAGGTCAAGGGTGGTTCCAAGAACTCCAGGGAACCTTGGATGTCAGGGGATATACGAGAATGGATTACGAAAAAAAGGAGGGCTTTTGGCAGATACAAAAGGCTAAAGACGGAGGAAGCCCTGGAGGAGTACAAAAAGTGCAGGGGGATACTTAAAAAAGAAATTAGGAGATCAAGGAGGGGCCATGAAATAACACTGGCGAGCAAAATAAAGGAAAATCCTAAGATGTTTTATAAGTATATTAAGGGTAAGAGGATGACTAGGGAAAAAATAGGGCCCATTAGGGACAAAAATGGCAATCTGTGTGTGGAGCCGGCAGATGTAGGAGGGGTTCTAAATGAATTTTTTGCATCTGTTTTCACTATGGAGAAGGACGATGTAGACATAGAAATACGGCAGGGGGACTGTGATATACTCGAACATGTTAACATCGAGCGGGAGGAGGTATTGGCGGTTTTAGCAAGCCTAAAAATGGATAAATCCCCAGGCCCGGACGAAATGTATCCCAGGCTACTGTGTGAGGCAAAGGAGGAGATTGCGGGGGCTCTGACACATATATTCAGAACCTCTCTGGCCACAGGGGATGTGCCAGAGGACTGGAGAACTGCTAATGTAATACCATTATTCAAGAAGGGGAGTAGGGAAAAACCGGGGAACTACAGGCCAGTGAGCCTAACATCAGTGGTAGGAAAATTATTGGAAAAAATTCTGAAGGACAAAATTAGTCTCCACTTGGAGAAGCAAGGATTAATCAGGGATAGTCAACATGGCTTTGTCAAGGGAAGATCATGTCTGACTAATTTGATTGAATTTTTTGAGGGGGTGACTAGGCGTGTGGATGAGGGTAACGCAGTGGATGTGGTATACATGGATTTCAGTAAGGCCTTCGATAAAGTCCCCCACAGGAGACTGGTCAAGAAGGTACGAGCCCATGGAATCCAGGGTGCCTTGGCACTTTGGATACAAAACTGGCTCAGTGGCAGAAGGCAGAGGGTGATGGTCGAAGGTTGTTTTTGTGACTGGAAGCCTGTGGCCAGTGGGGTACCACAGGGATCGGTGCTGGGTCCCTTGCTGTTTGTGGTCTACATTAATGACTTGGATATGAATGTAAAAGGTATGATCAGTAAGTTCGCTGATGATACAAAAATTGGTAGGGTGGTAAATAGCGAGGAGGATAGCCTCAGTCTGCAGGACGATATAGATGGGTTGGTCAGATGGGCGGAACAGTGGCAAATGGAATTTAACCCGGAAAAGTGCGAGGTGATGCACTTTGGAGGGACTAACAAGGCAAGGGAATACACAATGAATGGGAGGACCCTAGGCAAGACAGAGGGTCAGAGGGATCTTGGTGTGCAAGTTCACAGATCCCTGAAGGCGGCGGAACAGGTAGATAAGGTGGTAAAGAAGGCATATGGGATACTTGCCTTTATTAGCCGAGGCATAGAATATAAGAGCAAGGAGGCTATGATGGAGCTGTATAAAACACTGGTTAGGCCACAGCTGGAGTACTGTGTGCAGTTCTGGTCGCCACACTACAGGAAGGATGTGATCGCTTTGGAGAGGGTGCAGAGGAGATTCACCAGGATGTTACCAGGGCTGGAGCGCTTCAGCTATGAAGAGAGACTGGGAAGATTGGGTTTGTTTTCCTTGGAGCAGAGGAGGCTGAGGGGGGACATGATTGAGGTGTACAAAATTATGAGGGGCACAGATAGGATGGATACTAAGGAGCTTTTTCCCTTCGTTGAGGGTTCTATAACAAGGGGACATAGATTCAAGGTAAAAGGCGGGAGGTTTAGAGGGGATTTGAGAAAGAACTTTTTCACCCAGAGGGAGGTTGGAGTCTGGAACTCACTGCCTGAAAGGGTTGTGGAGGCAGGAACCCTCACAACATTCAAGAAGCATTTGGATGAGCACTTGAAATGCCATAGCATACAAGGCTATGGACCAAATGCTGGAATATGGGATTAGAGTAGAGAGGGCTGATGGCCGGCGCGGACACGATGGGCCGAAGGGCCTTTATCCGTGCTCTATGACTCTATGACTCTGTGACAAAGCTCGGGTAGTAGAGAGGAAAGACAAAGCTCGAGCAGTAGAGTAAGGTCAAAGCTCGGGTAGTAGAGGAAGGACAAAGCTCGGGCAGTAGAGGAAGGACAAAGCTCGGGCAGTAGAGGAAGGACAAAGCTCGGGTAGTAGAGGAAGGACAAAGCTCGGGCAGTAGAGGAAGGACAAAGCTCAGGCAGTAGAGGAAGGACAAAGCTCAGGTAGTAGAGGAAGGACAAACCTCGGGTAGTAGAGGAAGGACAAAGCTCGGGAAGGAGAGGAAGGACAAAGCTCGGGAAGGAGAGGAAGGTCAAAGCTCGGGCAGTAGAGGAAGGACAAAGCTCGGGAAGGAGAGGAAGGACAAAGCTCGGGAAGGAGAGGAAGGTCAAAGCTCGGGCAGTAGAGGAAGGACAAAGCTCAGGTAGTAGAGAGGAAGGACAAAGCTCGGGCAGTAGAGAGGAAGGACAAAGCTCGGGCAGTAGAGGAAGGACAAAGCTCGGGCAGTAGAGGAAGGACAAAGCTCGGGAAGGAGAGGAAGGACAAAGCTCGGGAAGGAGAGGAAGGTCAAAGCTCGGGCAGTAGAGGAAGGACAAAGCTCGGGAAGGAGAGGAAGGACAAAGCTCGGGTAGTAGAGGAAGGACAAAGCTCGGGTAGTAGAGAGGAAAGACAAAGCTCGGGCAGTAGAGGAAGGACAAAGCTCGGGTAGTAGAGGAAGGACAAAGCTCGGGTAGTAGAGGAAAGACAAAGCTCAGGTAGTAGAGAGGAAAGACAAAGCTCGGGAAGGAGAGGAAGGACAAAGCTCGGGAAGGAGAGGAAGGACAAAGCTCGGGAAGGAGAGGAAGGACAAAGCTCGGGAAGGAGAGGAAGGACAAAGCTCAGGTCGTAGAGGAAGGACAAAGCTCGGGCAGTAGAGGAAGGACAAAGCTCAAGTAGTAGAGAAGGACAAAGCTCGGGCAGTAGAGGAAGGACAAAGCTCGGGCAGTAGAGGAAGGACAAAGCTCAGGTAGTAGAGGAAGGACAAAGCTCAGGTAGTAGAGAAGGACAAAGCTCGGGCAGTAGAGGAAGGACAAAGCTCGGGCAGTAGAGGAAGGACAAAGCTCGGGCAGTAGAGGAAGGACAAAGCTCGGGCAGTAGAGGAAGGACAAAGCTCGGGCAGTAGAGGAAGGACAAAGCTCGGGCAGTAGAGGAAGGACAAAGCTCGGGCAGTAGAGGAAGGACAAAGCTCGGGTAGTAGAGGAAGGACAAAGCTCAGGTAGTAGAGAAGGACAAAGCTCAGGTAGTAGAGGAAGGACAAACCTCGGGTAGTAGAGAGGAAGGACAAAGCTCGAGTAGTAGAGAGGAAGGACAAAGCTCGGGCAGTAGAGGAAGGACAAAGCTCGGGCAGTAGAGGAAGGACAAAGCTCAGGTAGTAGAGGAAGGACAAAGCTCGGGCAGTAGAGGAAGGACAAAGCTCGGGCAGTAGAGGAAGGACAAAGCTCAGGTAGTAGAGGAAGGACAAAGCTCGGGCAGTAGAGGAAGGACAAAGCTCAGGTAGTAGAGGAAGGACAAAGCTCAGGTAGTAGAGGAAGGACAAAGCTCAGGTAGTAGAGGAAGGACAAAGCTCGGGCAGTAGAGGAAGGACAAAGCTCAGGTAGTAGAGGAAGGACAAAGCTCAGGTAGTAGAGGAAGGACAAAGCTCGGGCAGTAGAGGAAGGACAAAGCTCGGGTAGTAGAGAGGAAGGACAAAGCTCGGGCAGTAGAGGAAGGACAAAGCTCGGGCAGTAGAGGAAGGACAAAGCTCAGGTAGTAGAGGAAGGACAAAGCTCAGGTAGTAGAGGAAGGACAAAGCTCGGGCAGTAGAGGAAGGACAAAGCTCAGGTAGTAGAGGAAGGACAAAGCTCAGGTAGTAGAGGAAGGACAAAGCTCGGGCAGTAGAGGAAGGACAAAGCTCAGGTAGTAGAGGAAGGACAAAGCTCGGGTAGTAGAGAGGAAGGACAAAGCTCGGGTAGTAGAGGAAGGACAAAGCTCGGGTAGTAGAGAGGAAGGACAAAGCTCGGGCAGTAGAGGAAGGACAAAGCTCGGGCAGTAGAGGAAGGACAAAGCTCAGGTAGTAGAGGAAGGACAAAGCTCGGGTAGTAGAGGAAGGACAAAGCTCGGGCAGTAGAGGAAGGACAAAGCTCGGGTAGTAGAGAGGAAGGACAAAGCTCGGGCAGTAGAGGAAGGACAAAGCTCGGGCAGTAGAGGAAGGACAAAGCTCGGGCAGTAGAGGAAGGACAAAGCTCGGGCAGTAGAGGAAGGACAAAGCTCGGGCAGTAGAGGAAGGACAAAGCTCAGGTAGTAGAGGAAGGACAAAGCTCGGGTAGTAGAGAGGAAGGACAAAGCTCGGGTAGTAGAGAGGAAGGACAAAGCTCGGGCAGTAGAGGAAGGACAAAGCTCGGGCAGTAGAGGAAGGACAAAGCTCGAGTATGTGCTTGGAGCTCCAATTTTTAGGAAGAACATTGGGGGTTTAGAAAATGTAGAAAGTAGATTCACTCGGATGCTGCCAGGTGTGAGGAAATGGAAATATGAAGAAAAACTTTTTTCCTGTTAGAACAACACAGATTATGGAATGATATGAAAGGAGCGTTTAAAATTATGAAAGGATGGGGCAGGATAGATGGACATAGAATGCTTCCAGTGGTTGAGGTCAAGAGCAAGCCGCCATTGTTAAACCTCTTTACACACAGTTAGTTGTCAACCTGTGGAAGTCACTTCTGGGTTTTGTAGTTGAATCAGAAATGGTGGCAGCATCCAAGATTAGATTGGAAAGGTGGATAAAGGAAAACAGGTTGAAGGGATATGTGAACAGGGTGGGTAAATGAGATTAGGACTATTTGCTCTCATGGAAGGTAAAGGCTGATATGGGCTAGTTGGAATGAATGACCTGTTTCCGTGTTGTAACTTCTATGTATTTCTATGCTTGGCCAGGTTCACACAGGCAGGGCAAAGCTTGGGGGCAGAGAAGGGCAGTTCATCCCAGCCAAATAGAAGATATGAGCCAATCTACTGAAGTAGTGGTTTCCTAGAGTCCCTAATTGGCTCCCTGCCTCCCTCCCAAATCCCTGACAGTCTCACATTGCAGACCGTTAACTAGGAGAATGAAGACGTGTTAAGGTGAACAGCGATCACTCATTCGATCATACCTTTCGCCAAGTGTAGCGTTCTGTTTGGCTGAACGCTGCACTTTCAATTACGATTTGAGGATACCTCGGCAGAACTGAGGAGACCCTCAAGCAACAAAGCCTCAGCAATGGCGCCAAATCGCCAACGAAGCCTACAGGAAAATAACGGGAAAAGAAAAAAGTATGATAAATTTCTGGGGAAATAAAATGACAAGGTATGATCGAAGAGCAATAATGGATGGATGGCAAAGTGTGTTGTACCAGGCAATAGAGGACAGCAAGGCGAATGGAGAATGTGACTTGAAGAGCTCATCCTTCAAGTCTCCGTTTCCTGATACGGAACAGGCAGCTACCCAATTTTGCTCCAGTAAGAGTTAGAGCTGTAATAACCTTTGAATCAGCTTCACAGCTTTAAATGTTTGCATTCTGGACTTTGCAGTAATGTCGATGAATGACCAAAATGGAGCCCATTGGAGAATTGGGGCCAGAGCAAAATCTTTGAATCAGAATTCAAAACATTCATGTCACATGGAGCAATCCAAGTTTCAAAGTGTTATTACAGCCCTGGGAGTGATGCCTTTTCCTTCACTGTACAGGACAACCTACTCACAACCTACTCACAACCTACATGTCTCCAGTTTTCGTCCATATTTTACTTGTACGTGGCCTTTACTCACGTACATCACCCTTGTTCCTCCACACCACCTCGCTCCTACTCTACCTCCAACTCGCTCTCATCTATTCTACTACACAATTCCTAAGCCTCTTCTGCTCCACCACCAAACTCTCAACTCATCCTGTCCCTGCTCTTCCATCCATCTCCAAACTTGCCCTCAATTGCTGAATCAGCCCTAACTCTGCAGCTCAACACCCAATTCAATCTTGAACTGGGCTGCCCAATGCCCCAACATCCGACTATAAGTTCAACTCTTTCCTCTCTATTCAACTACATCAAATCCATCCTCTCTGGCCAGCAGACACTCTCTCTTCCCTCACTACACCTTTTCCCAACATATTTCTTTTTACTCTATTAACATCAGTATTTGAACTCTACTCCCCAAACTCACTCCTTTTTAGTCCAAATTCCCTCCCATTCTAATTCTAAGCCACACATTTATTCCATTGCTCCTTACCTCAGCAGGCCATTCTCAGGCAATGTTCTCCTTCCCATTTGCTACTGAAGTCTGTAGTCCCGACTTTCTACATTCTGCATTAGGATCCACCTTATTCCACACACCCTATTCCAAATAGACCCTCCTCTTTACAGCCTAACTCTCAAGTACCCCATTACAGCTACGCCTGTATTTGCAAGTCCTGCCTAACCCTTTCCATCACTAAGTTGCTCACTGTTGCCACTCATTCACCTCTAAATCTTTCCAAGTCACTCAACCCAACAAAGAACCACCTCTTTCTTCCCCATTTTTCCCTCCCCCCTCCTGAAGACTCTGATCCCTTTTAGGGGTGCAGTTCCATGGGTGACAGGCATCCTTAGCACCTCGTCAAAATGGCCGCGGTTTATTTATAATCCTTGACAGCGAGAGTTGGCAGGCTATTGAACGATGGAGAGCATCACAGTCAAGCCAAGCCCAATCTTGCCCTTAACTGAGGTCCACACAATACTTCCCACAGAGGTCACAGGACAGCCATCGGGAAATGGAGGACTGTCTAATTTTCTCTCACTCCTGATCTAGGGCTGCCAAATTTAATTGTAACCCTGTCGTGGCTGAGAGCAGCTCACTCAGCACAAACCAGGAATCGAACCTGGCACGTTCCTAGTCCATAAGGAGATGTGTGAATCTGCTGAGCCAACAACAGCGCGCTCAAAATCCCACCTTTGCATCCCACAAATTGACTCTCCACCTATCACTGTCTTCCTGACTTTCCATGACTACCGCAACCCCACCTAGTCACCTTGTACAAGGCACTGTAATACCACTTCTATACTCCAATCTGCTTCCTGACTCTAAAGCTCCAACCCAGCTTTCCCTTTCTGTTACACAGCTCCTTTCTGACTGTTCCCTTTCCAAATCAACAGCCCATAAACCCTAGCCACCAGGGCAACTGTCCACATCCAACTCGACAGCCCATAAACCCTAGTCACCAGGCTAAATGTCCACCTCCAATTTGACAGCCCATAAACCCTATAGTCGCCAGGCCAACTGTCCACATCCAACTCGACAGCCCATAAACTCGTCACCAGGCCAACTTTCCACCTCCAACTTGACAGCCCATAAACCCTACAGTCACCAGGCCAACTGTCCACATCCAACTCGACAGCCCATAAACCCTGGTCACCAGGCCAACTGCCCCTTCCAACTCGACAGCCCATAAACCCTTGTTACCAGGCCAACTGTCCCCATCCACCTCGACAACCCATAAACCCTAGTCACCAGGCCAACTGTCCCCTACCCACCTCGACAGCCCATAAACCCTAGTTACCAGGCCAACTGTCCCCATCTAACCCGATAGCCCATAAACCTTACAGTCACCAGGCCAACTGTCCCCTTCCAAATCCTCAGCCCGTAAGCCTTACAGCCTCCAACTCTTCTGGCTGGTGCCGAACGACCCCCTTTCACTCTTACAGCCCCCAGTTCAGTTAGCTCCACCCCACTCTTCTTTCCAAGCCAAACTGCCCCCTTCTAAATCTATGGCTCCCATCCTAAGTTTCACCTTCACTGTACGGTCCCAAACCCAACAAGCTCCTTCCAACTGAATAGTCCCAGCACAACAGGCTCTTTCAACTTTACCTCACCGTGGTCCAATGGCCCCTCCGAGTCTTCTGGCCTGGGCCCCCCTCCAATTCTCCAGCTCCAGTTCTAACTCTACTCCCCACACACAACTACCTCCTTCCAATTCTATGGGCCCTGGACCAACTTGATAGCTATAGTAGCCATCTAGTAACTAGTCAGCCCAGCTCCATACAAGCTATAACTCTACATCTTTGACTCACTCTCCATTGTAGGTTTAACTCCACATTTTGACTTATTCCCACAACAGCTATTGTTCTATATCTTTTACTCACCAATCCCTTACTAGCAATAACTCCATAACTGCACCAGGAGGTGCACCACCCTTTATACTGGCTATAACCTACTCCAGATCTTTGACTCACCATCCCTGTACTAACTATACCTCTGCATCTACGACTAAGCACCTCCTATGCTAGCTACAACCTACTCTACAACTTTGACTATTTAAGTAATAACTTATTATAACCAATTTAAGTAATAGCTTATTGAAATCAATTTTCCAAAAGCATAAACAACTGAATTACAAATCTCCAAAAGGCCTGGGTAACAGGGCCCAGTTATCTACCTGTTAGACTGACTCAGGTTCTGTTACCCTCTAACATGGAAACAGAATCAGATAGTGCAGATTATGGGAAGTAAGCATCACACATCTGTGCATACTCTGTCTAGCTAACAAAATATTTATACCTCCAGCCTTAAGTGGCATGGTCCATTTTCAACAGAAAAACATTGAGACGCAGCATACTGACTGAAAATGGTGCAATAATGTAACAAAAACAGAATGAATGAAGAGCAGCAAAGCCACAGCCACCAAAGCCAGTCGTTGTCCAGATTATCGGATCACTTCTATCAAAAGGATTGGTTTGTTGATAACAAAAATGCCACAGCTACAGGGATTGTAAGGATCATTGTAAGGTTGTTTGTGGTGTGAGGCTTGTTGAGCACTGTAACAATGCGTTGTAATAATACAGCTGGTGAAAGTGAACACTTCATAGAGGGGTAGAGGGTACCGGAACTCTGCAGCTCTCTCTCTCGTACCATCTAGCACAGCCAACAGCTTTCTAATGGCTCTCGGCAGTTTACACACTGAACTTTGAGAGGCTGCCACTTTACTGCTCAAGTTCAGAATGTGTCACGTCCATTGGTAAAGCGAAGGGGACACATGGAGGATTACGTCTGCAGGACTAACGGCTAAAATGGCCCAGCACCATACTTTGTACTTGTAATACAAGACTCCAATTTACAACATGAAGACAATCACTGACTTCCTGTTACCGGGCAGTGATTGTTTTGTAGAACACACAAGCTGGCAACAGAATAGGAGAAATCATATTCCTGAGAGATGTTGGGTGGGGAGGGGGAGGGGGAGGGGGAGGGTGACAACGAGAGAAAGGTACCAGGAAGGGGAAGAGGCAGAAAAAAACAGAATGAAATGCTGCTCTGCCCTGACTCAGCAATCCCAACCTATGCCTACTGAATATACAATTACTCTGTATATAGAGTTACACAGCAAGTAACCCTCAATAAATCAAAATCATAGAAACATACAGCAGAGAAGGAGGCCATTGGGTTCATCATGCCTGTGCCGGCTCTTTGAAACAGCAATCCAGTTAGTCCCACTCCCCAGCTCTTTCCCCAAAGGCCTGTAAATTTTTCCCCATCAAGTATTATCCAATTCCTTTTTGAAAGTTATTATTGAATCTGTTTCCGCCGCACTTTCAGGCAGCGCATTCCAGGTAAGAACAACCTGCTGCCTAAAAAAAATTCTCCTCATCTCCCCTTTGGTTCTTTTGCCAATTAACTTAAATCTGTGACCTCTGGTTAACGACCCTCCTGCCACTGGAAACAGTTTCACATAAGAACATAAGAAATAGGAGCAGGAGTAGGCCATATGACCCCTCGAGCCTGCTCCACCATTCAATAAGATCATGGCTGATCTTCTACCTCAACTCCACTTTCCTGCCCGATCCCCATATCCCTTGATTCCCCTTGAGTCCAAAAATCTCTCCATCTCAGCCTTGAATATTCTCAACAACTGAGCATCCACAGCGCTCTGGGATAGAGAATTCCAAAGATTCACAACCCTCTGAGTGAAGCCTTATTTACTCTATCAAAACCCCTCATTATTTTGAACACATCTTTTAAATCTCCCCTTAACCTTCTGTGTTCCAAGGAGAACAACCCCAGCTTCTCCAGTCTCTCCATATAACTGAAGTCCCTCATCCCTGGAACCATTCTAGTAAATCTCTTCTGCACCCTCTCCAAGGCCTTGACATCCTTCCTAAAGTAGCCACAATATTCCAGCTGAGCTTAACCAGTGTTTTATAAAGGTTTACCATAACTTACTTTACTTTTGTACTCTGTGCCTCTATTTATAAAGCCAAGGATCCCTTTTTTAGCTGCCCTCCTAAACTTCTCCCTCCATATAAACTCTCTGACCCATACTTTAAATCTATGCCCCCTGGTTATTGATCCCTCTGCTAAGGGAAATAGGTCCTCCCTATCTACTCTATCTAGGCTCCTCATAATTTTATACACCTCAATTAAATCTCCCCTCAGCCTCATCTGTTCCAAAGAAAACAATTCCAGCCTATCCATTTTTTCCTCATAGCTAAAATTCTCCCGCCCTGGCAACATCCTTGTAAATCTCCTCTGTACCCTCTCCAGTGCAATCACATCCTTCCTGTAATGTGGTGACCAGGACTGTACGCAGTACTCAAGCTGTGACCTCACTTATCCTTGCCATCTCCCGTCGTTGCCCTACTCCCATAGTCCCATTCACAGACAAGAACACCTCCAACCACTTCCTTGTATCGCCCAGCACCCATATCTCTCTATCCCCTTCCAATCCCCTTCATTCAGTGTCCGCCCCGGAACAAACTCCCCCAAGTCACTTACAACTCCACTTTTAAACTCCCAACTACCTAGCCTACAGCCTTCCATTCACCACGATACTTCTGCAGCTGTTAATCTGCTCAACCAATGCCTTGCCTTTGATACTCTCATCCCCAGTAAAACCCTTACTCTCTCCCATCCTGTTACTCCCCCTGATATGGCCCTCATCTTCAACCCCTCAAATCGCACTGGCGCAGACTTGAGTGCATATGGCACACAACTGGAATAGCCGTCTATCAGCAGATCTGGCTGGGCCACATCAGGCACTATTTGGCCTTGCTCTATTCTGCCAAAATCACTCACTATTCCAAGATCATCCTGGAGAGAAAAGGTAACGTTTCCTTAAATCCCTCTCTCCTTCTCCCTTTACCCTCAGCTCCAACAGCAGGTACGAGGAGCTCATTGACTCCTTTGTCACTAAGATTGAGGCCATCCATTCAGCTGCCTCTGCCGCATCTGTCCCTTCTGCTTACTGTCCAAGCCAAATCTCCCCTGAGGCTCCCCTCTGCCTTAGCCCTAATCCCATGTCCATCTCTAGTTTCTCTCCTACATCTCCCCATACCCTCCATGAGCTCATCTTGTCCATGGGACCAACCTCCTGCTCCTTCGACCCCATTCCCACTAATCTACTGACCACCCAACTTCCCTTCCTGGTCCCCATGCTAGCTGACATTGTGAATGCTTCCCTCTCCTCAGGTACTGTCCCCATTCCTTATTACTCCCTTAAAACAGCCCAGTTCACACTCCTCCTCAGGAAACCCAACTTCAACCTCCCTGTCCTTGCAAACTACCTCCAAACTCCCTTTGCCCTCCATGTTGTCACCTCCCAAATCCATTTCCTGCAATTCCACGTTTGAATCTCTTCAATCAGGTTTCCACACCTGCCACAGCACTGAAACAAAGTCACAAATGACATCCTCTGTGACTGTGGCCGTGAATCATCATCCCTCCTTGACATGCGCAGGTCCCATGTTCCTGAATTCCATCCCTAAACCCCTCCACATCGCTACTTTCCTCTCTTCCTTTTAAACCTCTCCTAAAATCTCCTTATTTGGCTTTCTTTCTCTTAATTCACCTTGGGCCTTTTTCCTACGTTAAAGGCACTGTATAAATACAAATTGTTATTGTTGTTATTGTAAACAAATAATAAACTCATAGATTTGCACAGTGAATAACCATTACTCTGCTGAATAAACAGCGATAATATAGTTACACAGTGAGTAACCCTTACCCTGCTGAATAATGATTGCTCTGTACAGTTACGCAGTGAGTAACCCTTACCCTGCTGAATAAAAGAGAACTCTGTAGTTACAGTGAGCAACCATTAACCTGGATAAATGAGCACTCTGTACAGTCACACAGTGAGTGACCCTTACCCTGAATAAACACTGACTCTGTACAGTTACAGTGAGTGACCCTTACCCTGAATAAACACTGACTCTGTACAGTTACACCATGAGTAACCCTTACCCTGAATAAAGAGTGACTCTGTACAGTTACACCATGAGTAACCCTTACCCTGAATAAAGAGTGACTCTGTACAGTTACAGTGAGTGATCCTTACCCTGAATAAACAGTGACTCTGTACAGTTAGTGAGTGATCCTTACCCTGAATAAACAGTGACTCTGTACAGTTACAGTGAGTGACCCTTACCCTGAATAAACACTGACTCTGTACAGTTACAGTGAGTGATCCTTACCCTGAATAAACACTGACTCTACAGTTACACAGTGAGTGATCCTTACCCTGAATAAACACTGACTCTGTACAGTTACAGTGAGTAACCCTTACCCTGAATAAACACTGACTCTGTACAGTTACAGTGAGTAACCCTTACCCTGAATAAACACTGACTCTGTACAGTTACAGTGAGTGACTCTTATCCTGAATAAACAGTGACTCTGAAGCACACGCCATCCTTTTATCCTTGCTACCTTTTCTAGAAAAATTAGAAAAGTTGCGACTTAGGAAGTCCGCTGTCCCTGGCTCACACAGCGTGCTGTCACTCCCACTCATTCTAAGCAACTTCCCCATCTTAAATCAGGAGAAAGTCACAGGGGCACCGGGGCAACGTTTCCTCTGAGACTTACTGTAGGACAGAATGTGCTGAGTTTTAAATTTGGGAGGGAAACGCAAATTCAGGGCAATCCAGAGACAGTGACAGAGAATGTGCAGCGGGGAGAAGAGCGGAGGGGTTTGGGCATAAGAACATAAGAAGTAGGAGCAGGAGTAGGCCATAAGGCCCCTCGAGCCTGCTCCACCATTCAATCAGATCATGGCTGATCTTCAACCTCAACTCCACTTTCCCCCCGATCCCCACATCCCTTGATTCCCCTAGAGTGCAAAAATCTATCCTGAATATACTCAATGACTCAGCATTCACAACCCTCTGAGTGAAGAAATTCCTCCTCATCTCAGTCCTAAATGGCCGACCCCTTATCCTGAGACTATGCCCTCTAGTTCTAAACTGTCCAGCCGGGGAAACAATCTCTCAGCATCTACCCTGTCAAGCCCCCTCAGAATCTTGCATGTTTCAATGAGATCACCTCTCATTCTTCTAAACTCCAGAGAATATAGGCCCATTCTACTCAATCTTGCCTCATAGGACAACCCTCTCATCTCAGAAATTAATCTAGAGAACCTTCGTTGCATCGCCTCTAAGGCAAGTATATCCTTCCTAAGATAAGGAGACCAAAACTGTACACAGTTCTCCAGGTGAGGTCTCACCAAAGCCCTGTACAGTTGCAGCAAGACTTCCTTACTCTTGTACTCCAACCCCCTTGCAATAAAGACCAACATACCATTTGCTTTCCTAATTGCTTGCTGTACCTGCATGTTAACTTTCTGTGTTTCATGTACAAGGACACCCAAGTCTCTCTGAACACCAACATTTTATAGTTTCTCACCATTTAAAAAATATTCTGTTTTTCTATTCTTTCTACCAAAGTGAATAACCTCACATTTCCCCACATTATACTCCATCTGCCATCTTCTTGCCCACTCACTTAATCTGTCTCTATCCCTTTGCAGACTCTTTGTGTCCTCCTCACAGCTTACTTTCCCACCGAGCTTTGTATCGTCAGCAAACTTGGATACATTACACTCGGTCCCTTCATCTAACTCATTAATATAGATTGTAAATAGCTGAGGCCTGAGCACTGATCCTTGCGGCACCCCACTGGTCACAGCCTGCCAACCTGAGAATGACCCGTTTATCCCTACTCTGTTTTCTTTTTTTTTTATTCGTTCACGGGATGTGGGCGTCGCTGGCGAGGCCAGCATTTATTGCCCATCCCTAATTGCCCTCGAGCCTGCTCCACCATGCTAATATATTACCCCCAATCCCACGAGCCCTAATCTTGTGTAACAACCTCTTATGTGGCACGTTATAGAATGCCTCTTGAAAATCCAAAAATACAGAGGGATTTGGGCGGAGGGATTTGAGCAGGAGGCAGGTCAACACTTCAAACTCTTACTTGCATTTAGAATGGTCAGGACTCTGCACACCAAGCTTATCGCAGACTATGGTAGTTCTGCTCTGGATGGCAGGGTCGAGCAGCTTTACTGAAGGGGCTGACCTCTTCCAAACTAAATGAAAGCTATGCTCTTTGTTTCCCGGGGCCAGGAACCGAAACCAGTGCAATTAATTAAATTGTTCCGGCCCAAGATCTCTGGAGGAGTCTGCAGCAAGAACATTTGTGTGAAATGCCAGAGGACAAATGAGCTGAAGAGTTGCGAGTAGCTGGTAGCACCTGGCGAAGTGATCCAATCTCTCCTGTTCTGTTTCTCCTCACTGAGGGCTCAGGCCCGTACATGGGGCCTCCTGTCTCAGGCTCGGATCTCTGCAGGACTTCGATGGTGATGATGGTGATGATGGTGGTGATGGCGATGATGATGAAGGTGGCAGTCCATGCTCACCCCCGACAGGATGTGTAGGTGCTGCAGAATGGCATGTCCTGCACCAGCTTCAACCTCTCACTCTCCCACCAATACGATGGGAACACCTCAGACCGCGAACAAAAGACACATACACATTGCAAAGCATTGCGTGCAGGTTGAGATATCAGAATGTGCAGAGACCCCAGCTCACAGCCGCAGGGTGAGATACAAGTGCTTTGCGGTTTTTTTTGAGGTACAGAAACATTTACAAATGTGGAAAGATGCTGATACACAGGCAGACAAGAAGATTTCAAGCTTTCACTTCCCCTCCCCGCCCAGCGAGAGAAATGCTGAAAATCAGTTGTCGAATGCTCACTCAGGGAAAGTACAGACGGATTAGCGATGGAACAGCTGCAACAAGCAGGCAAATTCAACACACTCTCGCATGAAAAGAAATCAAAACTTGCAGCGTCCACAAAATACAAAATACAAAATAAATGAAACAGAAAGGAGATGGGGAGATATGTCTGAAGCTGCCTAGTTCCTGCAGTACAGCATCTCGCGTCCATTTAACCCACAGTTGCAGTTACTGCCCTCTGGTACTTCTCTTTACTCTTGTTTTATACCACAGGGAACAGGTCCGCAGGACAGTGTGTCCATCGTCAGCCAACGCTGCAAATAATTCCCGCTTCTAGTGCCATGCCCATTATAATGGCCCCATAACACACAACACACCCTGTAAACACACCCCATATCATACCACACATGCTATAAACATGCCCCATAACACACCACACATGCTATAAACACACCCCATAACATACCACACGCTATAAACATGCCTCATAACATACCGTACACACTATAAACATGCCCCATTACACACCACACACGCTATAAACACGCCCCATAACACACCACACACTATAAACACACCCCATAACATACCACACACGCTATAAACACACCCCATAACATACCACACACATTTATAAACATACCCCATAGCACACACTCTATAAACATGCTCCATTACACACCACACACACTATAAACGCACCCCATAACACATCACACACGCGATAGATAAGCCCCATAACACACCACACATGCGGTAAACGCACCTTGTAACACACCACACGCTATAAACACACCACACGCTATAAACACACCCCATAACACACACACTATAAACACAACCCATAACATGCTATAAACACACCACACATGCTATAAACACACCACATGCTATAAACGCCCCATAACACACCACTCACACAAGAACCACACCCCATAACACACCACACATGCAAGAAACACACCACACGCACAATAAACACACCCCATAAAACACCACACTCCTTATAAACACACCACAAATGCTATAAATACGCCCCATAACACACCAAAAATGCTGTAACAGCCCCATACACACACCAAACACTATAACGGGCCTGCAAACAAAAGGCACATTACAAATGGGCCAGTAGCATGTGCAAGGGGCAGTACAAATATCTTCGTAAGTAAAATATTACAGGATGCAGAGTAAGAGATGGGAATTAGGGTTGGAATGAAGAGCTCCAGTTATAGAGCTAGCACTGACAGAGACAGATTGGACGATTAGCCCGCCCGTCTGCTGTACTTTCTACGATTCATACCCAGAGTTCGCTAAAAACCAACAGGCCTGCAACGTGTGGTATAAACTGACAGCCTGCAAGTGTTCATTTAACCACAATGAAACTCTTGATTACAGGTCTGGATTCCTTTGGGGCTAACAAATCACAGAGTCCGATCTCATTCAGCTCTTTCATCTCACAACAAAGTACAAGCGTCTCTCAACATCGTTCATCAGTGATAGAAAGGTGATACCACACCTGCCACCGGGCAGGTACTGAGCCACGGGCACAGGTTCTAATACCAGACTGGGCATCGGGCAGGTACTGAGCCACGGGCACAGGTTCTGATACCAGACTGGGCATCGGGCAGGTACTGAGCCACGGGCACAGGTTCTGATACCAGACTGGGCATCGGGCAGGTACTGAGCCACGGGCACAGGTTCTGATACCAGACTGGGCATCGGGCAGGTACTGAGCCACGGGCACAGGTTCTGATACCAGACTGAGCATCGGGCAGGTACTGAGCCACGGGCACAGGTTCTGATACCAGACTGGGCATCGGGCAGGTTCTTCAAGGTCTGGTCCTGATGCTACTGGATCTATAGTGCAACAGGTACAGAACATGCAATTTGACCACTGCAGTCTTATCGTGAAGCTCTTTTGTCCCTTTCAGTTTTATATGGCTTATTGGAAGCAGGACTGCAGCAGGATTGGCTAATGGATGGAAACTGTCTGATTGAGATGGGACTGAGCTGATAGATTCTGTTAGTGTTAGACCCCCGATCCTCAGGACCCGGAATATCCTCAGGGATGCCAAGTTATTCTGACATTGTGGGATCAGTCTCCACTGAAACAGAACCAAGCAGCAAACTGCTACTTACCTGTTTGATGGGG